>NW_025547070.1:0-112839 GCF_905237065.1 Salmo salar | reverse complement strand
GATACTACCCTCCACAACACCCCTTCCTGTTACTGGACATATACACGATACTACCCTCCACAACACTATGTCACCAGACATATACAGATACTACCCTCCACAACACTATGTCACCAGGACATATACAGGATACTACCCTCCACAACACTATGTCACCAGGTTTGTATACAGGATACTTCCCTCCACAATACTATGTCACCCAGGACATATACAGGATACTACCACTCCACAACACTATGTCACAGACATATACAGTATACTGCACACTCCACAACACTATGTCACCAGACATATACAGGATTCTTCCCTAAACAACACTCTGTCACCAGGACATATACACAGTACTACCCTCCACAACACTATGTCATAGTTTTATACTTTGGGATACTACCCTCTACAACACTATGTCACCAGGACATATGGATACTACCTCTACTATGTCACCCAGGACATATACATGATACTACCCTCCACAACACTATGTCACCCAGGACATATACAGGATACCACCCTCCACCAGCAACCTTTTTCTCACAGACATACTTACATGATACTGCCCTCCCCCTATGTCACTTGGGACATATACAGGATACTACCCTCCCACAACATAACCTTCACTATGTCACCAGGACATATACAGGATACTACCCTCTACAACATTTTGTCATAGACATATACAGGATACTACCCTCCACAACACTATGTCACCAGGACATATACTGGATACTACCACTCCACAACATAACCTTCACTATGTCACCAGGACATATACAGGATACTACCCTCCACAACACTATGTCACCAGGACATACAGGATACTACCCTCCACAACACTATGTCACCAGACATACAGATACTACCCTCCACAACACTATGTCACCAGACTATACAGTATACTTACCCTCCACAATACTATGTCACCAGGACATATACAGGATACTACCACTCACAACACTATGTCACCAGGACATATACAGGATTCTACCCTAAACAACACTCTGTCACCAGGACATATACAGAATACTACCCTCCACAACACTATGTCGCAGGACATATACAGGATACTACCCTCCACAACACTATGTCACAGGACTTATACAGGATACTGCCCTCTACAACACTATGTCACCAGGACATATACAGGATACTACCACTCCACAACATAACCTTCACTATGTCTTTTAGACATATACGATCCCTACCCTAAACAACACTATGTCACCCAGGACATATACAGGATACTACCCTCCACAACACTATGTCACCAGGACATATACAGGATACACCTCCACACTATGTCACCAGACATATGCAAGGTTCTACCCTCCACAACACCATGTCACCAGGACATATACAGGATACTACCTCCACAACACTATGTCACCAGGACATATACAGAATACTACCCTCCACAACACTATGTCTTACAGGACATATGCAGGATACTACCCTCTACAACACTATGTCACCAGGACATATACAGGATACTACCTTCCACAACATAACTTCACTATGTCACCAACATATACAACCTCCAACACCATGTCACCAGGACATATACGGACCTCCCGCACTATATATCAGACATACGCCACAAATACTACCCTCCCACACTTACGCAGGACGCATGAAGGATTCTACCTAAACAACACTCTGTCACCAGACATATACAGGATTCTACCCTCCACAACATAACCTTCACTGTGTCACCCAGACATACAATACTACCCTCCAACATACTTCTGTCACCAGGACATGCCCAGGATTCTACCATCCACAACATAACCTTCACTATATTCTTACCAGGACATATACGAACCTCCACAACATAACTTATGTCACCCAGGACATATACAGGATTCTACCCTCACAACATAACTTCTGTCACCAGGACATATACAGAGTTCTACCACTCCACAAGCATATTGTCTGCCAGACATATACAGTTCTACCTAAACAACACTATGTCACCATGACATATACAGGATACTACCCTTCACAACACGCTGTCACCAGGACATATACAGGATACTACCCTCCACAACACTATGTCGCAGGACATATACAGGATTCTACCCTCCACAACACTATGTCGCAACATATACGGATACTACCCTCCACAACACTATGTCTGGACATATACAGGATGCTACCACTCCACAACATAACCTTCACTATGTCACAGGACATATACAGGATTCTACCTCCACAACACTATGTCACCAGGACATATACAGGATACTACCCTCCACACATAACCTTCACTATGTCACCCAGGACATATACAGGATACTACCCTCCACAACATAACCTTCACTATGTCACCAGGACGCCTAGAAGGATACTACCCTCCACAACATAATCTTCACTCCAAAACAAAACTCCAAACCTACAGCCTGATTTTTGTTGGAATTTGCTTGGAATGCTTGCTACATTAGAGGATTATTATTCCCATTCTATACATCAAATGCTCTAGCATTCAAGCAGAACCTGAAAACCCCCCCACATCCGAAAAGGAGCTGTGTGATAATTCTTAGTCTACAATGTTTTTACTTTCAACTTTCCAAGCCAATTACAGTGATGCCTTTTACTTAATAGGGACACTTAATACTCAGGCTACCAGAAAAGCACTACAGTTACAACTTCAATTAGCGCTGGCGTGCAGACGAGGGTGTCGAAGCCTTTAACCCAACACATGCCAGGCTACCCCACCCAGATCCAGAGGCATTGATGCCCCTCCTCTGTTTGATCCATCCCCTGCATTTTCGAAAAGTCTGCCTCCAAAGAAGGCTGAAATCTTCTCCCAAGTGGGTGTGACACCTACTCCTGTTGCCTGCTGCACTGCTGCTTGGATTCCACCTGACGATCTGTTCACATTCCCACCTGGCCTGTCTCCCCTCTCTGTTCTTGTCTGCCCTGGCCTGTCTCCCCCTGTCTGGTACAGGTACCCCCCCTCTCATTCACAATCTGCTTGGCCTGTCTCCCCTCTCTGTTCTGCGTCTCTGGCCCTGTCTCCCCCTCTCTGTTCACCGTCTGTCCTGGCCTGTCTGGTACAGGTACCCCCACCACACACACACTGATTCAACCTTTCCTGGTTATTATAACGATCTTTTGGTGGTGTAGTGTCAATCTTTACCAAGGATTCACCTTCGTTGCTCGGGATTTGTCTCCACCAGAGTGCGCCCAAACAGGCTGATTTGCTGGTTTTAGCCATTCAGCTTTCTAAATAGCTCTTTGTTGACTGTTTGCTGGGTGCTATAGTCCTCCATCTGCACCAGCCTGTACTCTACCTACCCTAAAGCTCTACTCTGCCTTACACTAAGTCTGTGAGATTTGTCCTGCTAGGTGACCTAAACTGGGGACAGCAAACCACCTGACCAAGTCCTAAAGCAATGCAACTTCCCCTAAATCTTTCTCAGATTACCAATCCGCATAAGGTCTGACTCCAAACACCCTAGAAAAGGCTACTCTCTCTTGATGTTATCTCACAAATAATCCTGATAGGTATCAGTCTGGTGTTTTCTGTAATGACCTTAGTGATCACTGTTTTACAGCCTGGCCATTTTGTAGCTGGCTGCTCAGTGAAACGACCTGTCCTGATTTGTCATAAGACACTTGATAAAAACTTTAATGGTGAAGCCCCTTTCCCTTCATGATCAGCCTCTGTAAATGGTATGTAGAATCCGACAATCCCCTCTGTAAAATGGTATAGAGATCAGCTTGATCCCCTCTGTTAAATGGTATAAATCAGCTTGATCCCCTCTGTTAAATGGTATAGAGATCAGCTTGATCCCCTCTGGCAAATGGTATAGGAATCAGCTTGATCCCTCTGTTACAATGGTATCGGAATCAGCCCGTCCCTCTGTTAAATGGTATAGAATCAGCTATTCCCTCTGTTAAATGGTATAGAATCTGAAAGCATCCCCTCTGTTAAATGGTGAATAGAATCGGCTTGATTCCCTCTGTTATAAATGGTATAGAATTCCAGCTTTGATCCCTCTGTTAAAATGGTATAGAATCAGCTTTGAGTCCCTCTGGGTTAAATGGTATAGAATCAGCTTGATCCCCTCTGTTAAATAGGTATAGACAATCAGCTTTGATCCTCAAAATGGTATAGAATCTGGGCCCCATTCCTCTGTTTAAAATGGTATAGAATCAGCACCTCTGTTAAATGGTAGATAGAATCACTTGATCCCCTCTGTTCAATGGTATAGAATCAGCTTTTTGATCCCCTCCCTGTTTAATGGTATAGAATCGGCTTTTGAGTCCCCTCTGTTAAATGGTATAGAATCAGTCCCCTCTGTTAAATGGTATAGAATCAGCTTGATCCTCTTTAAATGGTATAGAATCCGGCGATCCACCTCAATGGTATAGACTCAAGCTTGATCCCCTCTGTTAAATGGTATAGAATCCAGTTGATCCCCTCTGTTAAATGGTATAGAATCAGACTGATTCCCTCTGTTCAATGGTATAGAATCAGCTTGATCCCCTCTGTTTAAATGGTATAGGAATTATGGCTGATTCTACCTCTTCTCTGTTAAATGGCTTATCAGAATCAGCTTGATCCCCTCTGTTAAATGGTATAGAATCGCTTGATCTCTGTTAAATGGTGCAGAATCAAGCTTGATCCCCTCTGTTAAGTAATTTGAATCAGCTTGGTCCCCTGTTAAATGGTATAGAATCAGTTTAACCAGTCCTCTGTTAAATGGTATAGAATCAGCTTTGACAGTCCCCTCTGTTAAATGGTATAGAATCAAGCTTATCCCCTCGTGGCATATAGAATCGCCAGCTTGTCTGTCGAAGACGCTTGAACCCTTCTTTTGTGTGGTTGATTGTCAAACTACGCCCCCATAAAGGAAATGAGAATTAAAATCAGGTTCAGCCCCTGGTTCGACCCTGATGATCTGGGGTGTTACTCCACCCAAAGAATTCAATCTCCTGGCGGGAATGGCTCGGCACACGCAACTCAGGCTGGCTGGCTCTCGGCTAGGAAAATACAGCCAGTTCCTCTCAAGCTATCGGGAAGGCCAAAGTTAGTTTAAGGAGCAGTTCTCTCTCTGTGGGATTCCCGAACCCCTAAGAAGTTCTGGAAAACAGTTAAAGACCTGGAGAAGAAACCCTCCCTCCTCACAGCTGCCCGGTTGTGTCCCTTATTAAAGTCGATGATGTGGTTGTTACTGACAAGAAGCACATGGCTGAGCTCTTTAATCACCACTTACCATTAAGTCAGGATTACTATTTGACTCAGCCATGCCTCTACTCCCTTCATGCGACTAACCCTGATGCTCCCTCTCTTTTCCCCCTGCCCCGCTACAAAGTTTCGCCCGGCAGGCGGTCACTGAGTCCGAGGTGCTAAAGGAGCTCCTTAAACTTGACCGCAAAAAACATCTGGGTCAGATGGTTTATACCCTTTCTTCTTTTGGGTTGCTGCCCCTATCATCGTAGGCCTATCTCTGACCTGTTTAACCTGTCTCACTCTCTGGGGAGGTTCCCATTGCTTGGAAGGCAGCCACGGTTCATCCTTTATTTAAAGGGAGATCAAGCTGATCCTAACTGTTATATATCTATTTCTATTTTGCCCTGTTTATCAAAAAAGTGTTGGAAGAACGTGTCAATAATCAGCTGTACTGGGCTTTCTTGATGTCTATAGTATTCTCTCTCTGGTATTCAATCTGGTTTCCGCTCAGGTTATGGATGTGTCACTGCAACCTTAAAGGTCCTAAATTATGTCACCATTGTCCTTGATTCTAAGAAATGTTGAGAAACTATTTTTATTGACTTGGCCAAAGCTTTTCATACAGTAGACCATTCCATTCTTGTGGGCGGCTAAGGAGTATTGGTGTCTCTGAGGGGTCTTTGGCCTGGTTTGCTAACTACCTCTCTCAAAGATCGCAGTGTATAAAGTCAGAAAATCTGCTGTCTCAGCCATTGCCTTTCACAATGTCCAGTACCACCTAATACAATGTCTGAGTATCACAAAGACTCAACATACAGCTACAATACAGGGAGTCAACACACAGCTACAATACAGGGGAGTCAACACACAGCTACAATACAGGGAGTCAACACACAGCTACAATACAGGGAGTCAACAACACACAGCTACAATACAGGGAGTCAACAACACACAGCTACAAACAGGGAGTCAACATACAGCTACAATACAGGGAGTCAACACCCAGCTACAATACAGGGAGTCAACACACAGCTACAATACAGGGAGTCAACACACAGCTACAATACAGGGGAGTCAACACACAGCTATAATACAGGGGAGTCAACATGCAGCTACAATACAGGGAGTCAACACACGCTACAATACAGGGAGTCAACAACACACAGCTACAATACAGGAGTCAACTAACACACAGCTACAATACAAGGGAGTCAACAACACACAGCTACAATACAGGGAGTCAACATACAGCTACAATACAGGGAGTCAACACCCAGCTACAATACAGGGAGTCAACACACAGCTACAATACAGGGAGTCAACACACAGCTACAATACAGGGAGTCAACATTCAGCTACAATACAGGGAGTCAACACCCAGCTACAATACAGGGAGAACTATTCCCCAGGTGGTTGCTGTTAATGAGAATGTGTCCTCAGTCAACTTACCTGGTAAAAAAATAAGTAAAATAAAAATGCCAAAACAAAGCCAAAAATGCCATTCCGACATATCATTATTATTATGTATTATTATTATTATCATTATTATTATGTATTATTATTATCATTATTGTTATGTATTATTATTATCACTATTATTATGTATTATTATTATTATCATTATTATTATGTATTATTATTATCATTATTATTATGTATTATTATTATCATTATTATTATGTATTATTATTATTATCGTTATTATTATGTATTATTATTATCATTATTACTTATGTATTATTATTATTATCATTATTATTATGTATTATTATTATTATCATTATTATTATGTATTATTATTATCATTATTATTATGTATTATTATTATTATCATTATTATTATGTATTATTATTATCATTATTATTATGTATTATTATTATTATCATTATTATTATGTATTATTATTATCATTATTATTATGCATTATTATAATAATTATTATTATATTATTATTATTATCATTATTATTATGTATTATTATTATTATCATTATTATTATGTATTATTATTATCACTATTATTATTATTATTATTATCATTATTATTATGTATTATTATTATCATTATTATTATGTATTATTATTATTATCATTATTATTATGTATTATTATTATCATTATTATTATGTATTATTATTATTATCATTATTATTATGTATTATTATATCATTATTATTATGTATTATTATAATAATTATTATTATGTATTATTATTATTATCATTATTATTATGTATTATTATTATTATCATTATTATTATGTATTATTATTATCACTATTATTATTATTATTATTATCATTATTATTATGTATTATTATTATCATTATTATTATGTATTATTATTATTATCATTATTATTACTGTATTATTATTATCATTATTATTATTATTATTATTATCATTATTATTATTATTATTATTATTATCGTTATTATTATGTATTATTATTATCATTATTATTATGTATTATTATTATGTATTATTATTATTATCATTATTATTATATTATTATTATCATTATTATTATGTATTATTATTATTATCATTATTATTATGTTATTATTATTATAATTATTATTATGTATTATTATTATTATCATTATTATTATGTATTATTATTATCATTATTATTATGTATTATTATTATTATCATTATTATTATGTATTATTATTATAATTATTATTATGTATTATTATTATTATCATTATTATTATGTATTATTATTATAATTATTATTATGAATTATTATTATCATTATTTTATGTATTATTATTATCATTATGCATTATTATTATCATTATTATTATGTATTATTATTGATCATTGTTATTATGTATTATTATTATCATTATTATTATGTATTATTATTATCATTATTATTATGTATTATTATTATCATTATTATTATGTATTATTATTATAATTATTATTATGTATTATTATTATAATTATTATTATGAATTATTATTATCATTATTATTATGTATTATTATTATCAGTATTATTATGTATATTAGAAGAACAACTTCCATGCGGTTGTTGTCAGCAGCAGCGAAAGAGAGATCCTCTGCCTCTGATAGTGGGGTTACCGCCAGACTGAGCAATACATACTGTAGATAGTGTTAAAGGTGATGTAATGATTAACTAGGCTATATCAAATCAAATCAAATGTATTTATATAGAAACACCGAGACTTATTATACAACATTTAGATCGTCACTTCCTCTCAGTCAGCCCACTTCCTCTCAGTCAGCCCACTTCCTCTCGGTCAGCCCACTTCCTCTCAGTCAGCCCACTTCTTCTCCAGTCAGCCCACTTCCTCTCAGTCAGCCCACTTCCTCTCAGTCAGCCCACTTCCTCTCAGTCAGCCCACTTCCTCTCGGTCAGCCCACTTCTGCTCAGTCAGCCCACTTCCTCTCAGTCAGCCCACTTCCCCTCAGTCAGCCCACTTCCTCTCAGTCAGCCCACTTCCACCCAGTCAGCCCACTTCCTCTCAGTCAGCCCACTTCCCATCACCTGCATTCAGCAAAGGTCAGCAACAGTCTTATAATGGCTTCATGAAAGATGGTCCCCTCACCTGACTCCACACTGAAATAAAAGCAACAAATAGCTAATTGCCAATGTCAGGCTGGGTCGGGAGCTCTATTTGACATATTCCATAATTTAAAAAAACAACATTTATTTCTAAGTTAGCTAGCTAGCTTGTAAAGGAGCCTAATTCAAGTAGCTTAGCTTTTTCCTGTCTCGCTTAGCTAGCTTGTAAAGGGCCTAATTCAAGTAGCGTAGCTTTTTCCTGTCTAGCTAGCTAGCTTGTAACGGGCCTAATTCAAGTAGCTTAGCATTTTCCTGTCTAGCTAGCTAGCTTATAACGGCCTAATTCAAGTAGCTTAGCATTTTCCTGTCTAGCTAGCTAGGTTTCATGTGCTCAAATTCTAAGACTAACAATATAACTGTATCTATCTAGCTTACCTATAGTTTATCATATGACTTTGGCTCCATATATTTAAATTAAATAATCAACTTTGCTTACCTTAATAAATTGAAAAATAATATGGTTATTATTTAAGAGTTCATCCAACGTCTTCTTGCATCATGATGCTGGAATGGCAGTTGGTTTTTGAATCAGAATGGCAGTTACATTTTGAATTGACCAAAAGGTTTTATATAGAACCTTGTTTATCTAAGAGAGTATCATTTTATTAAACACATTATTTCCTCTAGCTTCTAGCAAGCATTTAGTTTGCAACAACACAGGTTTGTATGAACCTTGTTGTTTGCCATTCCCTACTTTAAAAACAATTTAGTAAAAATGCAAATTCGAGCACCTCCTCCCAGCTGCCCACTGCACTGAGGCTAGGAAACACTGTCACCACCAATAAATCCACAAAAACTGAGAATTTCAATAGGCATTTTTCCACGGCTGGCCATGCTTTCCACCTGGCTACCCCTACCCCGGTTAACTGCCCTGCACCCCCCCACAGCAACTCGCCCAAGCCCCACCATTTCTCCTTCACCCAAATCCAGATAGCTGATGTTCCGAAAGAGTTGCAAAATTTGGACCCCTACAAATGAGCCAGGCTAGACAATCTGGACCCTCTCTTTCTAAAATGATCTGCCGAAATTGTTGCAACCCCTATTACTAGCCTGTTCAACCTCTCTTTTGTATCGTCTAAGTTCCCCAAAGATTGGAAAGCTGCCACGCGGTCATCCCCCTCTTCAAAAGGGGAGACACTCTAGACCCAAACTGCTACAGACCTATATCTATCCTACCCTGCCTTACTAAGGTCTCGAAAGCCAAGTTAACAAACAGATCATTCGACCATTTCGAATCCCACGTACCTTCTCCGCTATGCAATCTGGTTTCAGAGCTGGTCATGGGTGCACCTCAGCCACGCTCACGGTCCTAAATGATATCTTAACCGCCATCGATAAGAAACAATACCGTGCAGCCGTATTCATCGACCTGGCCAAGGCTTTCAACTCTGTCAATCACCACATGCTTATCGGCAGACTCAACAGCCTTGGTTTCTCAAATGACTGCCTCGCCTGGTTCACCAACTACTTCTCAGACAGAGTTCAGTGTGTCAAATCGGAGGGACCTCTGGCAGTCTCTATGGGGATACCACTGGGTTCAATTCTCGGGCCGACTATTTTCTCTGTATACATCAACGATGTCACTCATTGATGCTGGTGATACTCTGATCCACCTCTAAACAGACGACACCATTCTGTATACACATCTGGCCCTTCTTTGGACACTGTGTTAACAACCCTCCAGACGAGCTTCAATGCCATACAACTCTCCTTCCATGGCCACAACTGCTCTTAAATGCAAGTAAAACTAAATGTATGCTCTTCAACCAATCGCTGCCCACACCTGCCCGCCCGCCCAGCATCACTACTCTGGACGGTTCTGACTTAGAATATGTGGACAACTACAAATACCTAGGTGTCTGGCTAGACTGTAAACTCTCCTTCCAGACTCACATTAAGCATCTCCAATCCAAAACAGAAATCTAGAATCGGCTTCCTATTTCACAACAAAGCCTCCTTCACTCATGCCGCCGTAAACATACCTCGTAAAACTGACTATCCTACCGATCCTCGACTTCGGCGATGTCATTTTACAAAATAGCCTCTACTCAACAAATTGGATGCAGTCTATCACAGTGCCATCCGTTTTGTCACCAAAGCCCCATATACTACCCACCACTGTGACCTGTATGCTCTTGTTGGCTGGCCCTCGCTTCATACTCATCGCCAAACCCACTGGCTCCAGGTCATCTACAAGTCTTTGCTAGGTAAAGCCCGCCTTATCTCAGTTCACTGGTCACCATAGCAGCACCCACCCGTAGCACGCGCTCCAGCAGGTATATTTCACTGGTCATCCCCAAAGCCAACACCTCCTTTGGCCGCTTTTCCTTCCAGTTCTCTGCTGCCAATGACTGAAACAAACTGCAAAAATTGCTGAAGCTGGAGACTCATATCTCCCTCCACTAACTTTAAGCACCAGCTGTCAGAGCAGCTCACAGATCATTGCAGCTGTACACAGCCTATCTGGAAATAAGCCATCCAACTACCTCATCCCCATACTGTATTTATTTATTTATCTTGCTCCTTTGCACCCCCGGAATCTCTTACTTGCACATTCATCTTCTGCACATCTATCACTCCAGTGTTTAATTGCTATATCGTAATTACCTCGCCACAATGACCTACGGCCTATTAATTGCCTTACCTCCCTTATCTTACCTCATTTTGCACACACCGTATATATACTTTAATTTTTGTATTGTATATATTTTTTTCTACTGTATTATTGACTGTAAGTTTGTTTACTCCATGTGTAACTCTGTGTTGTTGTTTGTGTCAAATTTGCTTTGCTTTATCTTGGCCAGGTCGCAGTTGTAAATGAGAACTTGTTCTCAACTAGCCTACCTGGTTAAATAAAGGGAAATAAATTAAAAATATATATTTCTTCTTTTAGTTTAGGGTTCTTTAATCTGGTAACCTATATCAAATATGTTTTAGTTTAGGGTTCTTTAGTATGGTAGACTATATTGAATATTTTTTTAGTTAAGATTCTTTAATCTTGTCCAAAGTTGTCTAATTTGTCCTATATGGAACCTGAAATAACCCTTTTTCCTACAGCTCCAGAACCAAAGATTAATATGGTTAAATTTGCAGACTAATGCTGGGCAAGTCTACACCTGTAGCCTACACCTACACACACAAACATTGCACACACACATATCATTTTAAAACACACACACACTTCACCCTGATTGATTGCCGTGCCGGTGGCGATGCTGAGAATAGCATCAAACAGCAAAGAGCTTCTTAAAGACTGTACGGTGCCTGTCCTGCCCCCCTGGGTGTGTGTGTGTGTGTGTGTGTGTGTGTGTGTGTGTGTGTGTGTGTGTGTGTGTGTGTGTGTGTGTGTGTGTGTGTGTGTGATATAGGACTGATTACTGAGAGGGAAAGGAATTGTGTTTGGAGACGATAGTCGAGGATGAGTTCAATAGGCACAAACAGAGATAAAATATGAAATGGGGAAGATATCAAACTTAGAACCGAACTGTTCCAATAGAACGAGTTCAGAAGCCACCAAAATGGAGAAATTTGTTTTTCAAACTGATTGAAACTGAGGAGGTACTATCTGAACGTTTCCACTAAGAAACACTCCTTTTAGGGGTCCGTTTAACACTTTTTTTTCTACAGTGTTTCCAACTCAATATGACCCATGTTTGTTGAGTGTTTGTCTGTGTTTTGAACAGTTTCAAAGTTCCAGACGGCATCCTAACTCCCCTAAACTGTGCTGGTAACCACACCCCACCCCTTGTTTTTATCATAACTACACATCTGACGAACCAACGATTTATCCTATTACTTAACTGATATATCTTTTGCCCATTGCAGTTTCTAATACATCATTTGTTCATTTGACTGTTTTCTCTTCCTGTTGTCTTTTAATGTTGTTTGCTGTTGTTTTTCACGGTCTTGAAAATAAAATAAATAAATCTATTGATTCATTTTAGCTGTATTATAAATTATACTCAATACCTTCAAAGTTTTATAACACCTACTCATTCAGGGTTTTTCTTTATCTTTACTATTTTCTCTTTGAATATAGTAACATCACTATAAATAATTATTTAACCAAAAAAAGTGTTAAACAAATCCAAATATTTATTTTTATTTGAATTCTTCAAATAGCCACCCTTTGCCTTGATGACAGCCCTTGCACACTCAACCAGCTTCATGAGGTAGTCACCTGGAATGCATTTCAATTAACAGGTGTGCCTTGTTAAAAAGTTCATTTGTGGAATTTCTTTTCCTTCTTAATGCGTTTGAGCCAATCAGTTGTGTTGTGACAAGGTAGAGGTGGTATACAGAAGATAGCCCTATTTGGTAAAAGACCAAGTCCATATTATGGCAAGAACAGCTCAAATAAGCAAGCGAAATTATCGGTCCATCATTACTTTAAGACATGAAGGTCAGACAATACGGAAAATTTCAATGATGTGTGTTTTGTCTACCATTTTATTTATTTTTATTTTTATTCTTAGCCCCCTTCTCTGCAGGAGGTCTTTTTGCCTTTGGGTGGCTAAATCAAATCAAATTGTATTGGTCACATACACATGGTTAGTAGATGTTATTAATGCAAGTGTAGTGAAATGCTTGTGCTTTTAGTTCCGACAGTGAAGTAATATCTAACAGGTAATCTAACAATTTCCCATCATCTACCTAATACACACAAATCTAAAGGGGTGAATGAGAATATGTACATATAAGTATATGGATGAGCGATGGCCGCGGCATAGGCAAGATGCGTAGATGGTATAAAATACGAGTATATACATATGATATGAGTAATGTAAGATATGTAAACATTATTAAAGTGGCATTATATTTCAGTGACTAGTGATCCATTTATTAAAGTGGCCAGTGATTGGGTCTCAGCGTAGGCAGCAGCCTCTCTGAGTTAGTGATGGCTGTTTACCAGTCTGATGGCCTGGAGTAGAAGCTGTTTATCAGTCTGATGGTCTGGAGATAGAAGCTGTTTAACAGTCTGATGGTCTGGAGATAGAAGCTGTTTAACAGTCTGATGGTCTGGAGATAGAAGCTGTTTACCAGTCTGATGGCCTGGAGATAGGCTGTTTATCAGTCTGATGGTCTGGAGATAGAAGCTGTTTTTCAGTCTCTCGGTTTCCAGCTTTGATGCACCTGTACTGGATCCTCGCCTTCTGGATGGTAGCGGGGTGAACAGGAAAGTGGCTCGGGTGGTTGTTGTCCTTGATGATCTTTTTGGCCTTCCTGTGACATCGGGTGGTGTAGGTGTCCTGGAGGGCAGGTAGTTGCCCCCGGTGATGCGTTGTGCAGACCTCACTACCTCTGGAGAGCCTTCCAGTTATGGGTGGAGCAGTTGCCGTACCAGGCGGTGATACAGCCCGACAGGATGCTCTCCGATTGTGCATCTGTTCAAGTATGTCAGGGTTTTGGGTGACAAGCCAAATTTCTTCAGCCTCCCTGAGGTTGAAGAGGCGCTGTTGCGCATTCTTCACCACACTGTCTGTGTGGGTGGACCATTCAGTTTGTCTGCTCGATGTATACGCCGAGGAACTTAAAACTTTCCACCTTCTCCTCTACTGTCCCATCGATGTGGAAAAGGGGGCTGCATTCCTCTGCTGTTTCCTGAAGTCCACGATGATCTCCTTTTATTTTGTCGACGTTGAGTGAGAGATTGTTTTCCTGACACCACACTCCCAGAGCCCTCACCTCCTCCCTGTGTCAGGTAAGTTAGAGGTGATATGATCCTTGACTAGTCTCTCAAAGCACTTCATGATGACGAAGTGAGGCTACGGGCGATAGTCATTTTAGTTCAGTTATCTTTCCCTTCTTGGGAAAGGAGCAGACTGGGATAGGAGCGATTGAATATGTCCATAAACACACCAGCCAACTGGTTTGTGCATGCTCTGAGGACGCGCGGCTAGGAATGTCGTCTGGGCCGGCAGCCTTGCGAGGGTTAACACGTTTAAATGCTTTACTCACGTCGGCCACGGAGAAGGAGAGAGCGGATGTGGGCGGTGCGCGCAGTCCTGTGGCACTGTATTATCCTCAAAGCGGGCAAAGAAGGTGTTTAGTTTGTCTGGAAGCGTGACGTCAGTGTCCGGTGACGGGCTGGTTTTCTTTTTGTAGTCCGTGGATTTCCTGTAGACCCTGCCACATACGTCTCGTGCCTGAGCCGTTGAATTACGACTCCACTTTGTTCCTGTACCAGCATTTCATTGTTTGATTACCTTGTGGAGTGAATAACTACACTGTTTATATTCAGCCATATTCCCAGACCTCTGTCCATGGTTAAATGTGGTGGTTCGTGCTTTCAGTTTTACGTGAATTCCGCCATCTATCCACGGTTTCTGGTTAGGGTAGGTTTCAATAATACGCACTTCTTTATTAACTCACTCACCGAGTCAGCGTATAGATCGACGTTGTTATCTGAGGCTGACCGTTGACATCATTCCTCTGCTACTACGTTATGACATCATCCCTCTGCTACTATGTTATGACATCGTCCCTCTGCTACTACGTTAGACATCGTTCCTCTGCTACTACGTTATGACATCGTTCCTCTGCTGGCTACGTTATGACATCATTCCTCTGCTACTACGTTATGACATCATTCCTCTGCTACTTCACTTTGCAACACACAGTTATGTAGATTCTACATTCTGACCACATAGTTAGTGTTAGTATTTAGTTGGTTCCCCCCTTGGGTTCGTGTCGTGGGGCAGACCTTTGTGGGCTATAGTCTGCCTTGTCTCAGGATGGTAAGTTGGTGGTTGAAGATATCCCTCTAGTGGTGTGGGGGCTGTGCTTTGGCAAAGTGGGTGGGGTTGTCCTGCCTGTTTGGCCCTGTCCGGGGTATGGTCGGACGGGCCACAGTGTCTCCCGACCCCTCTTGTCTCAGCCTCCAGTATTTATGCTGCAGTAGTTTGTGTTGGGGGCTAGGGTCAGTCTGTTATATCTGGAGTATTTCTCCTGTCTTATCTGGTGTCCTGTGTGAATTTAAGTATGCTCTCTCTAATTGGCTCTCTTTCTCTCTTTCTTTCTTTCTCTCTCTCGTAGGACCTGAGCCCTAGGACCATGCCTCAGGGCTACCTGGCCTGATGACTCCTTGCTGTCCCCAGTCCACCTGGTCGTGCTGCTGCTCCAGTTTCAACTGTTCTACCTGCGGCTATTGAACCCTGACCTGTTCACCAGATGTGCTACCTGTCCCAGACCTGCTGTTTTCAACTCTCTAGAGACAGCAGGAGCAGTAGAGATACTCTCAATGATCAGCTATGAAAAGCCAACTGACATTTACTCCTGAGGTGCTGACCTGTTGCACCCTCGACAACTACTGTGATTATTATTATCTGACCATGCTGGTCATCTATGAACATTTGAACATCTTGGCCATGTTCTGTTATAATCTCCACCCGGCACAGCCAGAAGAGGACTGGCCACCCCTCATAGCCTGGTTCCTCTCTAGGTTTCTTCCTAGGTTCTGGCCTTTCTAGGGAGTTTTTTTCCTAGCCACCGTGCTTCTACACCTGCATTGCTTGCTGTTTGGGGGTTTTAGGCTGGGTTTCTGTACAGCACTTTGTGACATCAGCTGATGTAAGAAGGGCGTTATGAATACATTTGATTTGATTAGTAGTTAATAGTTACTATTCTGACCACATAGCTTCACTTGGAGACGTGTGTCCAGGCTTCACATACACACAATGATGCTACACACACACACACACACACATACACTCACACACACAAGCACAAACACACACACATAATGACGACACACACACACACACACACACAATGACGCTACACTTTTCTGGAGAATTGCAAAGAGGAAGACTGTTCCCCACTACTTCCCAACCTCACTCTTTGTGTTTATAAGTCTCTGTTCCTTACAACTTACAGACGGAGCAGTAGACAAATAGCAACAAAACCTGTCACGGCAATGGCTTTCTCCATCAGTGGTTGATATGGGCTGTCCTGTCCTCTGGTTGAGGTGTAGACCAGGTATAGAATGATGGGTAAGGTGACAAAGGTTTTGATTCAGGTCCCAGTTTACAAATAGAGTCCTATGATCACTCGATAAAACCCTGCTCACCGAGACATGTATTTTGAAAGAAATTCACTTTCTAGTGGATTCTGCTTTTTTCAGCCACATCCGTTGCTGACAGGTGTGTAAAATCGAGTACACAGCCATGCAATCTCTGACATTGGACTCTGGAGCAGTGGAAACGTGTTCTCTGGAGTGATGAATCACGCTTCATCATCTGGCAGTCCAATGGACAAATCTGGGTTTGGCGGATGCCAGGAGAATGCTACCTGCCCCAATGCATAGTGCCAACTGTAAAGTTTGGTGGCGTGGGAATAATGGTCTGGGGCTGTTTTTCATGGTTCAGGCCCCTTAGTTCCAGTGAAGGGAAATCTTAACGCTACAGCATACAATGACATTCTAGATGATTCTGTGTTTTCAAGTTTGTGGCAACAGTTTGGGGAAGGCCCTTTCCTGTTTCCGCGTATGACAATGCCTCCGTGCACAAAGCGAGGTCCATATAGAAATGGTTTGTCATTATATCGTTCTCACTACCATTAGATGTTCTCACTACCATTAGATGTTCTCACTACCATCAGACGTTCTCACTACCATCAGATGTGTGTGTCCCTGAATAGACAGTTATGACCTGGATCGTGTGAAGCTCCTTAAACAGCTCTGGGAACCATGGAGATATGCCTTGATATATAACATATACATTGTGTGTGCATCTGGGATAACGGAGATAGGAGCTGTAATTCCCACAGGACCCAATCCCTCTACTCTGTCCCAGTGTCTGGTCAATAAACTGTTATAAAACACACACACACACACACACACACACACACACACACACACACACACACACACACACACACACACACACTGGGATGAATAAACAGTGGTAAAACACACGTTTTTTATCAGTGTGACACATAAACCTGAGGATGAATATAGAGAGGCTGCAAATTATATTAGATCAGCAGAAAGGGAGATAACAGGGAGGAGGGGAGGAGCGGAGGAGGGAGGGGAGGGGGGAGGAGGGGAGGGGAGAGGTAGGGGGGGGGGGAGGTGGGGAGGGGAAGGGGAGGGGACAGGGTAGGGGGAGAAGAGGGGGGAGGGTGATAGTCAGGGGTGGAGGGGAGGAGGAGAGGAGGGGAGGGAGGTGGGGAGGGGAGGGGACGGGAGAGGGGAGGGGGGAAGGAGAGGGTAGGGGGAGAAGAGGGGGAGGGGGTGATAGTCAGGGGTGGAGGGAGGGGAGGAGGGAGGAGGGGAGGAGGGGAGGGAGGAGGAGGAGGGGTGATAGTCAGGGAGGAGGGGAGGAGGGGATGGGGAGGAGAGGAGGAGAGGGTGATAGTCAGGGGAGGAGGGGAGGAGGGGATGGGGAGGAGGGGGAGGAGGGAGGAGGGGGTGATAGTCAGGGGAGGAGGGGAGGAGGGGATGGGGAGGAGGGGAGGGGGAGGAGGGGGAGGAGGGGAGGAGGGGATGGGGAGGAGGGGGAGGAGGGGAGGGGGTAATAGTCAGGGGATGGGCAGGGAAGTAGGAGAATGGTGGAGATAACATTCAATGACATTTAATCCTTATAATTCACTGTATAGACGCTACAACATGGAAATTACATGAGTTGGACAAGAGCCAGATACACTACATGACAAACAGCATGTTGGTCAACCTTCTGGTTGAACATCTCATTCCAAAATCATGGGCTTTAATATGGAGTTGGTCCCCCTTTGCTGCTATAACAGCCTCCACTTTACAGGGAAGTCATTAATATGGAGTTGGTCCCCCCTTTGCTGCTATAACAGCCTCCACTCTTCAGGGAAGTAATTAATATGGAGTTGGTCCCCCCTTTGCTGCTATAACAGCCTCCACTCTTCTGAGAAGTCATTAATATGGAGTTGGTCCCCCCCCTTTGCTGCTATAACAGCCTCCACTCTTCTGGGAAGTCATTAATATGGAGTTGGTCCCCCCTTTGCTGCTATAACAGCCTCCACTTTACAGGGAAGTCATTAATATGGAGTTGGTCCCCCCCTTTGCTGCTATAACAGCCTCAATCTTCTGGGAAGTCATTAATATGGAGTTGGTCCCCCCTTTGCTGCTATAACAGCCTCCACTCTTCTGGGAAGTCATTGATATGGAGTTGGTCCCCCCTTTGCTGCTATAACAGCCTCCACTCTTCTGGGAAGGCATTAATATGGAGTTGGTCCCCCCTTTGCTGCTATAACAGCCTCCACTCTTCTGGGAAGGCATTAATATGGAGTTGGTCCCCCTTTGCTGCTGTAACAGCCTCCACTCTTCTGGGGAAGGCATTAATATGGAGTTGGTCCCCCTTTGCTGCTATAACAGCCTCCCACTCTTCTGGGAAGTCATTAATATGGAGTTGGTCCCCCCTTTGCTGCTATAACAGCCTCCACTCTTCTGGGAAGTCATTAATATGGAGTTGGTCCCCCCCTTTGCTGCTCTAACAGCCTCCAGTCTTCTGGGAAGGCATTAATATGGAGTTGGTCCCCCTTTGCTGCTGATAACAGCCTCCACTCTTCAGGGAAGTCATTAATATGCAGTTGGTCCCCCCTTTGCTGCTTTAACAGCCTCCACTCTTCTGGGAAGTCATTAATATGGAGTTGGTTCCCCCCTTTGCTGCTATAACAGCCTCCACTCTTCTGGGAAGTCATTAATATGGAGTTGGTCCCTCCTTTGCTGCTGTAACAGCCTCCACTCTTCTGGGAAGTCATTAATATGGAGTTGGTCCCCCTTTGCTGCTATAACAGCCTCCACTCTTCTGGGAAGGCATTAATATGGAGTTGGTCCCCCTTTGCTGCTATAACAGCCTCCACTCTTCTGGGAAGGCATTAATATGGAGTTGGTCCCCCTTTGCTGCTATAACAGCCTCCACTTTACAGGGAAATCATTAATATGGAGTTGGTCCCCCTTTGCTGCTATAACAGCCTCCACTCTTCTGGGAAGTCATTGATATGGAGTTGGTCCCCCCCTTTGCTGCTATAACAGCCTCCACTCTTCTGGGAAGTCATTGATATGGAGTTGGTCCCCCCTTTGCTGCTATAACAGCCTCCACTCTTCAGGGAAGTCATTAATATGGAGTTGGTCCCCCTTTGCTGCTATAACAGCCTCCACTCTTCAGGGAAGTCATTAATATGGAGTTGGTCCCCCTTTGCTGCTATAACAGCATCCACTCTTCTGGGAAGTCATTAATATGGAGTTGGTCCCCCCCTTTGCTGCTATAACAGCCTCCACTTTACAGGGAAGTCATTAATATGGAGTTGGTCCCCCCTTTGCTGCTATAACAGCCTCCCACTCTTCAGGGAAGTCATTAATATGGAGTTGGTTCGCTTTGCTGCTATAACAGCCTCCACTCTTCTGGGAAGTCATTAATATGGAGTTGGTCCCCCTTTGCTGCTGTAACAGCCTCCACTCTTCTGGGAAGGCATTAATATGGAGTTGGTCCCCCTTTGCTGCTATAACAGCCTCCACTCTTCTGGGAAGGCATTAATATGGAGTTGGTCCCCCCTTTGCTGCTATAGCAGCCTCCACTCTTCTGGGAAGTCATTAATATGGAGTTGGTCCCCCTTTGCTGCTCTAACAGCCTCCACTCTTCTGGGAAGGCATTAATATGGAGTTGGTCCCCCTTTGCTGCTATAACAGCCTCCACTCTTCTGGGAAGTCATTAATATGGAGTTGGTCCCCCTTTGCTGCTATAACAGCCTCCACTCTTCTGGGAAGTCATTAATATGGAGTTGGTCCCCCGCTTTGCTGCTATAACAGCCTCCACTCTTCTGGGAAGTCATTAATATGGAGTTGGTCCCCCTTTGCTGCTGTAACAGCCTCCACTCTTCTGGGAAGTAATAATATGGAGTTGGTCCCCCCTTTGCTGCTATAACAGCCTCCACTCTTCTGGGAAGGCATTAATATGGAGTTGGTCCCCCTTTGCTGCTATAACAGCCTCCACTTTACAGGGAAGTCATTAATATGGAGTTGGTCCCCTTTGCTGCTATAACAGCCTCCACTCTTCTGGGAAGTCATTGATATGGAGTTGGTCCCCCTTTGCTGCTATAACAGCCTCCACTCTTCAGGGAAGTAATTAATATGGAGTTGGTCCCCCTTTGCTGCTATAACAGCCTCCACTCTTCTGGGAAGTCATTAATATGGAGTTGGTCCCCCCTTTGCTGCTGTAACAGCCTCCACTCTTCTGGGAAGGCATTAATATGGAGTTGGTCCCCCCTTTGCTGCTGTAACAGCCTCCACTCTTCTGGGGAAGTCATTAATATGGAGTTGGTCCCCCTTTGCTGCTATAACAGCCTCCACTCTTCTGGGAAGTCATTAATATGGAGTTGGTCCCCCCCTTTGCTGCTCTAACAGCCTCCACTCTTCTGGGAAGTCATTAATATGGAGTTGGTCCCCCCTTTGCTGCTATAACAGCCTCCACTCTTCTGGGAAGTCATTAATATGGAGTTGGTCCCCCTTTGCTGCTATAACAGCCTCCACTCTTCTGGGAAGTCATTAATATGGAGTTGGTCCCCCCCTTTGTTGCTATAACAGCCTCCACTCTTCTGGGAAGTCATTAATATGGAGTTGGTCCCCCCTTTGCTGCTATAACAGCCTCCACTCTTCTGGGAAGGCTTTAATATGGAGTTGGTCCCCCCTTTGCTGCTCTAACAGCCTCCACTCTTCTGGGAAGGCATTAATATGGAGTTGGTCCCCCCTTTGCTGCTATAACAGCCTCCACTCTTCTGGGAAGGCTTTAATATGGAGTTGGTCCCCCCTTTGCTGCTCTAACAGCCTCCACTCTTCTGGGAAGGCATTAATATGGAGTTGGTCCCCCCTTTGCTGCTATAACAGCCTCCACTCTTCTGGGAAGTCATTAATATGGAGTTGGTCCCCCCTTTGCTGCTGTAACAGACTCCACTCTTCTGGGAAGGCATTAATATGGAGTTGGTCCCCCTTTGCTGCTATAACAGCCTCCACTCTTCTGGGAAGTCATTCATATGGAGTTGGTCCCCCCTTTGCTGCTATAACAGCCTCCACTCTTCAGGGGAAGTCATTAATATGGAGTTGGTTCCCCTTTGCTGCTATAACAGCCTCCACTCTTCTGGGAAGTCATTAATATGGAGTTGGTCCCCCCCTTTGCTGCTATAACAGCCTCCACTCTTCTGGGAAGGCATTAATATGGAGTTGGTCCCCCCCTTTGCTGCTATAACAGCCTCCACTCTTCTGGGAAGTCATTAATATGGAGTTGGTCCCCCCTTTGCTGCTCTAACAGCCTCCACTCTTCTGGGAAGGCATTAATATGGAGTTGGTCCCCCCCTTTGCTGCTATAACAGCCTCCACTCTTCTGGGAAGTCATTAATATGGAGTTGGTCCCCCTTTGCTGCTATAACAGCCTCCACTCTTCTGGGAAGTCATTAATATGGAGTTGGTCCCCCTTTGCTGCTATAACAGCCTCCACTCTTCTGGGAAGTCATTAATATGGAGTTGGTCCCCCTTTGCTGCTGTAACAGCCTCCACTCTTCTGGGAAGTAATTAATATGGAGTTGGTCCCCCTTTGCTGCTATAACAGCCTCCACTCTTCTGGGAAGGCATTAATATGGAGTTGGTCCCCCTTTGCTGCTATAACAGCCTCCACTTTACAGGGAAGTCATTAATATGGAGTTGGTCCCCCTTTGCTGCTATAACAGCCTACACTCTTCTGGGAAGTCATTGATATGGAGTTGGTCCCCCCCTTTGCTGCTATAACAGCCTCCACTCTTCAGGGAAGTCATTAATATGGAGTTGGTCCCCCCTTTGCTGCTATAACAGCCTCCACTCTTCTGGGAAGTCATTAATATGGAGTTGGTCCCCCCTTTGCTGCTGTAACAGCCTCCACTCTTCTGGGAAGGCATTAATATGGAGTTGGTCCCCCCTTTGCTGCTGTAACAGCCTCCACTCTTCTGGGAAGTCATTAATATGGAGTTGGTCCCCCCTTTGCTGCTATAACAGCCTCCACTCTTCTGGGAAGTCATTAATATGGAGTTGGTCCCCGCCCCTTTGCTGCTCTAACAGCCTCCACTCTTCTGGGAAGTCATTAATATGGAGTTGGTCCCCCCCTTTGCTGCTATAACAGCCTCCACTCTTCTGGGAAGTCATTAATATGGAATTGGTCCCCCCTTTGCTGCTATAACAGCCTCCACTCTTCTGGGAAGTCATTAATATGGAGTTGGTCCCCCCCTTTGCTGCTATAACAGCCTCCACTCTTCTGGGAAGTCATTAATATGGAGTTGGTCCCCCTTTGCTGCTATAACAGCCTCCACTCTTCTGGGAAGGCTTTAATATGGAGTTGGTCCCCCTTTGCTGCTCTAACAGCCTCCACTCTTCTGGGAAGGCATTAATATGGAGTTGGTCCCCCCCATTTGCTGCTATAACAGCCTCCACTCTTCAGGGAAGTCATTAATATGGAGTTGGTCCCCCCTTTGCTGCTATAACAGCCTCCACTCTTCTGGGAAGTCATTAATATGGAGTTGGTCCCCCTTTGCTGCTGTAACAGCCTCCACTCTTCTGGGAAGGCATTAATATGGAGTTGGTCCCCCTTTGCTGCTATAACAGCCTCCACTCTTCTGGGAAGTCATTCATATGGAGTTGGTCCCCCTTTTCTGCTATAACAGCCTCCACTCTTCTGGGAAGTCATTAATATGGAGTTGGTCCCCCCTTTGCTGCTCTAACAGCCTCCACTCTTCTGGGAAGGCATTAATATGGAGTTGGTCCCCCTTTGCTGCTATAACAGCCTCCACTCTTCAGGGAAGTCATTAATATGGAGTTGGTCCCCCTTTGCTGCTATAACAGCCTCCACTCTTCTGGGAAGTCATTAATATTGAGTTGGTCCCCCTTTGCTGCTGTAACAGCCTCCACTCTTCTGGGAAGTCATTAATATGGAGTTGGTCCCCCTTTGCTGCTATAACACCCTCCACTCTTCTGGGAAGTCATTAATATGGAGTTGGTCCCCCCCTTTTGCTGCTATAACAGCCCCCACTCTTCGGGGAAGTCATTAAATTGGAGTTGGTTCCCCCTTTGCTGCTATAACAGCCTCCACTCTTCTGGGAAGTCATTAATATGGAGTTGGTCCCCCCCTTTGCTGCTATAACAGCCCCCACTCTTCTGGGAAGGCTTTCCACTAGATGTTGGAACATTACTGCAATATTACACACAGAACTTGACAAACCATTTCTGTATGAACCTCGATTTGTGCACGGGGGCATTGTCATGCTGAAACAGGAAAGGGCCTTCCCCAGACTGTTGCCACAAATTTGAAAACACAGAATCATCTAGAATGTCATTGAATGCTGTAGCATTAAGATTTCCCTTCACTGGAACTAAGGGGCCTGGAACCATGAAAAACAGCCCCAGACCATTATTCCTCCTCCACCAAACTTTACAGTTGGCGCTATTCATTGGGGCAGGTAGCGTTCTCCTGGCATCCACCAAACCCAGATTCGTCCGTCGGACTGACAGATGGTGAAGCGTGATTCATCAATCCAGAGAACCCATTTCCACTGCTCCAGAGTCCAATGGCAGCGAGCTTTACACCACTCCAGTCGACGCTTGACATTGTGCATGGTGATCTTAGGCTTGTGTGCGGCTGCTCGGCCATGGAAACCCATTTCATGAAGCTCCTGACAAACAGTTATTGTGCTGACGTTGCTTCTAGAGGCAGTTTGGAACTCGGTAGTGAGTGTTGCAACCGAGGACAGATGATTTTTACACGCTACGCGCTTCAGCACTCGGCGGTCCCATTCTGTGAGCTTGTGTGGCCTACCACTTCGCGGCTGAACCGTTGTTGCTCCTAGACACTTCCACTTCACAATAACAGTTCTTACAGTTGACCCGGGGCAGCTCTAGCAGGGCAGAAATGTGATGAACTGACTTGTTGGAAAGGTGGCATCCTGTGATGGTGCCACGTTGAAAGTCACTGATCTCTTCAGTAAGGCCATTCTACTGCCAATGTTTGTCTATGGAGATTGCATGGCTGTGTGCTCGATTTTATACACCTGTCAGCAAAGGGTGTGGCTAAAATATCCAAATCCACTAATTTGAAGGGCTGTCCACATACTTTTGTATATATAGTGTATATCAGCTATGGGGTCAGTCTGTCTGTTACATCAGCTATGGGGTCAGTCTGTCTGGTATACCAGCTATGGGGTCAGTCTGTCTGTTACATCAGCTATGGGGTCAGTCTGTCTGGTATACCAGCTATGGGGTCAGTCTGTCTGGTATACCAGCTATGGGGTCAGCCTGTCTGTTACATCAGCTATGGGGTCAGTCTGTCTGGTATACCAGCTATGGGGTCAGCCTGTCTGTTATATCAGCTATGAGTAGTGATAACATCACACAGAGACAGTGGTTCAATCCACAGTGAGTTACGGACCAGTCAAGCCACAGTGAGTTATAGACCAGTCAATCCACAGTGAGTTATGGACCAGTCAATCCACAGTGAGTTACGGACCGGTCAAGCCACAGTGAGTTATAGACCAGTCAATCCACAGTGAGTTATGGACCGGTCAATCCACAGTGAGTTATGGACCAGTCAATCCACAGTGAGTTATGGACCAGTCAATCCACAGTGTGTTATGGACCAGTCAATCCACAGTGAGTTATGGACCAGTCAATCCACAGTGAGTTATGGACCAGTCAATCCACAGTGAGTTATGGACCAGCCAATCCACAGTGAGTTATGGACCAGTCAATCCACAGTGAGTTTTGGACCAGTCAATCCACAGTGAGTTATGGACCAGTCAATCCACAGTGAGTTATGGACCAGTCAATCCACAGTGAGTTATAGACCAGTCAATCCACAGTGAGTTATGGACCAGTCAATCCACAGTGAGTTATGGACTAGTCAATCCACAGTGAGTTATGGACCAGTCAATCCACAGTGAGTTATGGACCAGTCAATCCACAGTGAGTTATGGACCAGTCAATCCACAGTGAGTTATGGACCAGTCAATCCACAGTGAGTTATGGACCAGTCAATCCACAGTGAGTTATGGACCAGTCAAGCCACAGTGAGTTATGGACCAGTCAATCCACAGTGAGTTATGGACCAGTCAATCCACAGTGAGTTATAGACCAGTCAATCCACAGTGAGTTTTGGACCAGTCAATCCACAGTGAGTTATGGACCAGTCAATCCACAGTGAGTTATGGACCAGTCAATCCACAGTGAGTTTTGGACCAGTCAATCCACAGTGTGTTATGGACCAGTCAATCCACAGTGAGTTATGGACCAGTCAATCCACAGTGAGTTATGGACCAGTCAATCCACAGTGAGTTATGGACCAGTCAATCCACAGTGTGTTATGGACCAGTCAATCCACAGTGAGTTATGGACCAGTCAATCCACAGTGAGTTATGATGGACCAGTCAATCCACTCTTTAACTGACGGCTGCAGCATTTATTGTGTGTGTGATCACCATGAATATGTAGGAATATCTTCAACCACCAACTTACCATCCTGAGACAAGGCCGAGTATAGCCCACAAAGATCTCCTGCACGGCATGATCACCTTGAATATGTAGGAATGTAGCTTTTAAAATGCTCATTGTCTATAGAGCCTCTGTTTGAATCCTCTCACGCCAACCCTAACCACACACACACACACACACACACACACACACACACACACACACACACACACACACACACACACACACACACACACACACACACCGACTATCATGGAGTGTGACGTTATCACCACCATTAGTCATCAAATTGTTATTTGCTTATAGTTCACACAGTTACAGAACTCACACTAAAGAAACACACAACCAAATTAAACAAAATATGTTATTGAGTGTCACTAACCTTCGGGCTCATTAGTGCTTTCTGAAGGCACCACTACTCTAGATGAATTATGTATTCATTATTGTTCTTCCCGTCTGTCGTAAGGAGAAGCGGACCAAAATGCAGCGTGCGTAGTTCCACATTTTATTTACACTGTGAAACTATGCGATACATAAACAAAAGAACAAAACAAGAAACCGTAAGCAGCGGTGAAAACATACACTAACTCAAAGATAATCTTCCACAAACCCAAGTGGGGGAAAAAAACAAACCCTACTTAAGTATGATCTCCAATTAGAGACAACGAGGACCAGCTGCCTCTAATTGGAGATCATCCCAAACAAAACCCCAACATAGAAATACAAAACTAAAACCTGAACATAGAAATAGAAAACAGAAGAAAAAAAAACAGTCACGCCTGACCTACTCTACCATAGAAAATAACATCTTTCTATGGTCAGGACATGACAACAATGATATTTAAATGAGCTCCCAATTGCAATAAAAGTGCAATAGACTTGAATAGTCAAATTAAAAACGACTCTTGAAATGTTTAAGCTATTAACACCAAATCAATGTTGAAATGTGCAGACTGATCCATGTCGATTTAATTGCAGACAGAGTTTTGATACTATTTCTACTTTTCAAACTATAAGCATAAAAGTGATAAAAATGAAGAAGCTATTCCCCTTGAACCATTTTGGTTCCCAACTCCAACTCCAATGCAGACTGACTCAACTTCCATTGCATACAGCTTATTGATACTTTTGATACTATAACAATTGAAATGTACATAAATGAACACGTATTTCAATGGAAACCATAGGAATACAGCGGTAGCTATTGAAAACGGTCCTGCTCCTTTGGCCAATTATTAAGCTACAACACCAACTTTAAAACATTCACGTTATCCCAAGCTTTATAAACTAGAAACAATTTAACGTGCATCAATTTGCATAAGACATCATGGATTCAATTGCAACCCGTGAGATCTCAGTGGTTGTAACGCGGGTCATACAAAAGAGGACCAAGGCGCGACGTGTAAAGTGCTCATATTCATTTTTATTATGACGACACTTAGAACAAAACAACGACCGACAACAGTTCCATCAGGTGAACACACACTAAACAGGAAAACAACTACCCACAAAAACCCAGGAAGAGAAAAACCCCCTACTAAATATGACCTCCAATTAGAGGCAACGAGGAACAGCTGCCTCCAATTGAAGGTCAAACCAATAAACCTCAACATAGAAATAGATAACTAGAACTCAAGCATAGAAATAGAGAACATAGAACAAACATACAAAAAACACCCCCTGTCACGCCCTGACCACTCTACCATAGAAAATAACAACTTATATTGATCAGGATGTGACAGTGGTAGACATGTTTAAATGCTATTGCTCTTTAACTATTTCCAGCTAAAAACATTAAAACAACTTTAACATAACTTTATAAATTAAACTATTTAAATGTGCATACATTTCACTACTATAACCTGTCACAACCACTACTATAACCAGTCACTACCACCACTACTATAACCAGTCACAACCACTACTATAACTATAACCAGTCACTACCACTACTATAACCAGTCACTACCACTACTATAACCAGTCACCACCACTACTATAACCAGTCACAACCACTACTATAACTATAACCAGTCACCACCACTACTATAACTATAACCAGTCACCACCACTACTATAACCAGTCACCATCACTACTATAACCAGTCACTACCACTACTATAACCAGTCACTACCACTACTATAACCAGTCACTACCACTACTATAACCAGTCACTACCACTACTATAACCAGTCACTACCACTACTATAACCAGTCACTACCACCACTACTATAACCAGACACTACCACTACTATAACTATAACCAGTCACTACCACCACTACTATAACCAGACACTACCACTACTATAACTATAACCAGTCACTACCACTACTACTGTAGACACTACCACTACTATAACTATAACCAGTCACTACCACTACTATAACCAGTCACTACCACTACTATAACCAGACACTACCACTACTATAACTATAACCAGTCACTACCACTACTATAACCAGTCACTACCACTACTATAACCAGTCACTACCACTACTATAACCAGTCACTACCACTACTATAACCAGTCACCACCACTACTATAACCAGTCACCACCACTACTATAACCAGTCACTACCACTACTATAACTATAACCAGTCACCACCACTACTATAACCAGTCACTACCACTACTATAACCAGACACTACCACTACTATAACTATAACCAGTCACTACCACTACTATAACTATAACCAGTCACTACCACTACTATAACCAGTCACTACCACTACTATAACTATAACCAGTCACCACCACTACTATAACCAGTCACCACCACTACTATAACCAGTCACTACCACTACTATAACCAGTCACTACCACTACTATAACCAGTCACTACCACTACTATAACCAGTCACTACCACTACTATAACTAGTCACTACCAATACTATAACCAGTCACTACCACTACTATAACCAGTCACTACCAATACTATAACCAGTCACTACCACTACTATAACTATAACCAGTCACTACCACTACTATAACCAGTCACTACCACTACTATAACCAGTCACCACCACTACTATAACCAGTCACTACCACTACTATAACTATAACCAGTCACCACCACTACTATAACCAGTCACTACCACTACTATAACCAGTCACTACCACTACTATAACTATAACCAGTCACTACCAATACTATAACCAGTCACTACCACTACTATAACTATAACCAGTCACCACCACTACTATAACCAGTCACCACCACTACTATAACCAGTCACTACCACTACTATAACTATAACCAGTCACTACCACTACTATAACCAGTCACTACCACTACTATAACCAGTCACTACCACTACTATAACCAGTCACTACCACTACTATAACCAGTCACTACCACTACTATAACCAGTCACTACCACTACTATAACTATAACCAGTCACCACCACTACTACTATAACCAGTCACTACCACTACTATAACTATAACCAGTCACTACCACTACTATAACCAGTCACTACCACTACTATAACCAGTCACTACCACTACTATAACCAGTCACTACCACTACTATAACCAGTCACCACCACTACTATAACCAGTCACCACCACTACTATAACCAGACACTACCGCTACTATAACTATAACCAGTCAATACCACTACTATAACCAGTCACTACCACTACTATAACCAGTCACTACCACTACTATAACCAGTCACTACCACTACTATAACCAGTCACTACCACTACTATAACCAGTCACCACCACTACTATAACCAGTCACCACCACTACTATAACCAGACACTACCGCTACTATAACTATAACCAATCACCACCACTACTATAACCAGACACTACCACTACTATAACTATAACCAGTCACTACCACTACTATAACCAGTCACTACCACTACTATAACCAGTCACTACCACTACTATAACTATAACCAGTCACTACCACTACTATAACCAGTCACTACCACTACTATAACCAGTCACTACCACTACTATAACCAGTCACTACCACTACTATAACCAGTCACTACCACTACTATAACTATAACCAGTCACCACCACTACTATAACTAGTCACAACCACTACTATAACCAGTCACTACCACTACTATAACCAGTCACTACCACTACTACTATAACCAGTCAATACCACTACTATAACCAGACACTACCACTACTATAACCAGTCACTACCACTACTATAACCAGTCACTACCACTACTATAACCAGTCACTACTACTACTAACCAGACACTACCACTACTATAACCAGTCACTACCACTACTATAACCAGTCACTACCACTACTATAACCAGTCACTACCACCACTACTATAACCAGTCACTACCACCACTACTATAACCAGTCACTACCACTACTATAACCAGTCACTACCACTACTATAACCAGTCACTACCACTACTATAACCAGTCACTACCACTACTATAACTATAACCAGTCACTACCACTACTATAACTTTAACCAGTCACTACCACTACTATAACTATAACCAGTCACCACCACTACTATAACTATAACCAGTCACTACCACTACTATAACCAGTCACCACCACTACTATAACCAGTCACTACCACTACTATAACCAGTCACTACCACTACTATAACTATAACCAGTCACTACCACTACTATAACTATAACCAGTCACCACCACTACTATAACCAGTCACTACCACTACTATAACCAGTCACTACCACTACTATAACTATAACCAGTCACTACCACTACTATAACCAGTCACTACCACTACTATAACTATAACCAGTCACCACCACTACTATAACCAGTCACTACCACTACTATAACCAGTCACTACCACTACTATAACTATAACCAGTCACCACCACTACTATAACCAGTCACTACCACTACTATAACCAGTCACCACCACTACTATAACCAGTCACTACCACTACTATAACCAGTCACTACCACTACTATAACTATAACCAGTCACTACCACTACTATAACCAGTCACTACCACTACTATAACCAGTCACTACCACTACTATAACCAGTCACTACCACTACTATTACCAGTCACTACCACTACTATAACCAGTCACTACCACTACTATAACCAGTCACTACCACTACTATACCAGACACTACCATTACTATAACCAGTCACTACCACCACTACCACTACTATAACCAGTCACTACCACTACTATAACCAGTCACTACCACTACTATAACCAGTCACTACCACTACTATAACCAGACACTACCACTACTATAACCAGTCACTACCACTACTATAACTATAACCAGTCACTACCACTACTATAACTATAACCAGTCACCACCACTACTATAACTATAACCAGTCACCACCACTACTATAACTATAACCAGTCACCACCACTACTACTATAACCAGTCACCACCACTACTATAACCAGACACCACCACTACTATAACCAGTCACTACCACTACTACCACTACTGTAACCAGTCACTACCACTACTATAACCAGTCACTACCACTACTATAACCAGTCACTACCACTACTATAACCAGTCACTACCACTACTATAACCAGTCACCACCACTACTATAACCAGTCACTACCACTACTATAACCAGTCACTACCACTACTATAACTATAACCAGTCACTACCACTACTATAAAACCAGTCAATACCACTACTTCCAAGTTATTTCACAACCATAAATAATTTAAAACAAGCTAGCAAACACACACATTTTCTAGAGGAAATATACTTTTATAGTTCTCTGTTTTTCTGTTCAGTAATGGTGCGGCAGGTTAACCTAGCGGTTAAAGTGTTGGGCCAGTAACCAAACCATCGCTAGTTAGAATCCCTGAGCCGACAAGGGGGAAACATCTGTCATTGTGCCCAAGGGAACTTAACCTTAATTTCTCCTGTAAGTCTCTCTGAATAAGAGTATTTAGTCATTGTAATCACAATGGAACATATTTCATCTGTTATAATACTGTCGCTGGATATAGAGCGGACTAACTGGTTGGGAAAACCCCCCGATGGGACAGTTAGACTTCCAGTCAGCCTCCCTCCCTCCTACTGCACCTGCAGGTAGACAAAGACAGGCAGTTGGACTTCCAGCCTCCCTCCCTCCGTCCTTCTACAGGCAGTTAGACTTCCAGCCTCCCTCCCTCCTTCTACAGGCTGTTGGACTTCCAGCCTCCCTCCCTCCGTCCTTCTACAGGCAGTTAGACTTCCAGCCTCCCCTCCCTCCTTCTACAGGCAGTTGGACTTCCAGCCTCCCTCCCTCCGTCCTTCTACAGGCAGTTAGACTTCCAGCCTCCCTCCCTCCCTCCTACTACAGGCAGTTGGACTTCCAGCCTCCCTCCCTCCTTCTACAGGCAGTTGGACTTCCAGCCTCCCTCCCTCCTTCTACAGGTAGTTGGACTTCCAGCCTCCCTCCCTCCTTCTACAGGCAGTTGGACTTCCAGCCTCCCTCCCTCCTTCTACAGGAAGTTGGACTTCCAGCCTCCCTCCCCTCCTACTACAGGAAGTTGGACTTCCAGCCTCTCTCCCTCCCTCCTACTACAGGCAGTTGGACTTCCAGCCTCCCTCCCTCCTTCTACAGGAAGTTGGACTTCCAGCCTCCCTCCCTCCTACTACAGGAAGTTGGACTTCCAGCCTCTCTCCCTCCCTCCTACTACAGGCAGTTGGACTTCCAGCCTCCCTCCCTCCCTCCTACTACAGGCAGTTGGACTTCCAGCCTCCCTCCCTCCTTCTACAGGAAGTTGGACTTCCAGCCTCCCTCCCTCCTACTACAGGAAGTTGGACTTCCAGCCTCCCTCCCCTCCCTCCTACTACAGGCAGTTGGACTTCCAGCCTCCCTCCCTCCTTCTACAGGTAGTTGGACTTCCAGCCTCCCTCCCTCCTTCTACAGGCAGTTGGACTTCCAGCCTCCCTCCCTCCTTCTACAGGCAGTTGGACTTCCAGCCTCCCTCCCTCCTTCTACAGGAAGTTGGACTTCCAGCCTCCCTCCCTCCTACTACAGGAAGTTGGACTTCCAGCCTCTCTCCCTCCCTCCTACTACAGGCAGTTGGACTTCCAGCCTCCCTCCCTCCCTCCCTACTACAGGCAGTTGGACTTCCAGCCTCCCTCCCTCCTTCTACAGGAAGTTGGACTTCCAGCCTCCCTCCCTCCTACTACAGGAAGTTGGACTTCCAGCCTCTCTCCCTCCCTCCTACTACAGGCAGTTGGACTTCCAGCCTCCCTCCCTCCCTCCTACTACAGGCAGTTGGACTTCCAGCCTCCCTCCCTCCCCCCTACTACAGGAAGTTGGACTTCCAGCCTCCCTCCCTCCCTCCCTCCTTCTACAGGTAGTTGGACTTCCAGCCTCCCTCCCTCCTTCTACAGGTAGTTGGACTTCCAGCCTCCCTCCCTCCTTCTACAGGCAGTTGGACTTCCAGCCTCCCTCCCTCCTTCTACAGGCAGTTGGACTTCCAGCCTCCCTCCCTCCTTCTACAGGCACTAAATGGCTTTGGTATCACCCATGTGGCTGGTTTCATCCAAAACAATGTAAAGCTTGTTGAGCACCTGGAAAAGTGCAACCTAAATACAACCTAGAAATACTGTTGATCTGATAGTGTTGATCTGATAGTGTTGATCTGATAGCATTGATCTGATAGTGTTGATCTGATAGCATTGATCTGATAGCGTTGATCTGATAGTGTTGATCTGATAGCATTGATCTGATAGCATTGATCTGATAGCATTGATCTGATAGTGTTGATCTGATAGCATTGATCTGATAGCGTTGATCTGATAGCATTGATCTGATAGCATTGATCTGATAGTGTTGATCTGATAGCATTGATCTGATAGCATTGATCTGATAGCGTTGATCTGATAGTGTTGATCTGATAGCATTGATCCGATAGCATTGATCCGATAGCATTGATCTGATAGCATTGATCTGATAGTGTTGATCTGATAGCATTGATCTGATAGCATTGATCTGATAGTGTTGATCTGATAGCATTGATCTGATAGCATTGATCTGATAGCATTGATCCGACAGCAGGCTGGGTAGTGGGTGGTAGCAGGCTGGGTAGTGGGTGGTATTTGGCTGGGTTCTGAGTGGTGGGTGGTAGTAGGCTGGGTGCTGGGTGGTGGGTGGTAGCAGGCTGGGTAGTGGGTGGTGGGTGGTAGTAAGCTGGGTGGTGGGTGGTAGTAGGTAGTGGGTGGTAGAAGGCTGGGTGGTGGGTGGTAGTAGGCTGGGTAGTAGGCTGGGTAGTGGGTGGTAGAAGGCTGGATGCTGGGTGGTGGGTGGTAGCAGGCTGGGTAGTGGGTGGTGGGTGGTAGTAGGCTGGGTAGTGGGTGGTAGTAGGCTGGGTAGTGAGTGGTGGGTGGTAGCAGGCTGGGTAGTGGGTGGTAGAAGGCTGGATGCTGGGTGGTGGGTGGTAGCAGGCTGGGTAGTGGGTGGTGGGTGGTAGTAGGCTGGGTAGTGGGTGGTAGCAGGCTGGGTAGTGGGTGGTGGGTGGTAGTAAGCTGGGTGGTGGGTGGTAGTAGGTAGTGGGTGGTAGAAAGCTGGGTGGTGGGTGGTAGTAGGCTGGGTAGTAGGCTGGGTAGTAGGCTGGGTAGTGGGTGGTAGAAGGCTGGGTGGTGGGTGGTAGTAGGCTGGGTAGTGGGTGGTAGAAGGCTGGGTGGTGGGTGGGAGTAGGCTGGGTAGTGGGTGGTAGTAGGCTGGGTAGTAGGTGGTAGCAGGCTGGGTAGTGGGTGGTAGAATGCTGGGTGGTGGGTGGTAGTAGGCTGGGTAGTGGATGGTAGCAGGCTGGGTAGTGGGTGGTAGAAGGCTGGGTAGTGGGTGGTAGAAGGCTGGGTAGTGGGTGCTGGGTGGTAGCAGGCTGGGTGGTGGGTGGTAGCAGGCTGGGTGCTGGGTGGTAGTAGGCTGGGTAGTGGGTGGTAGTAGGCTGGGTAGTGGGTGGTAGTAGGCTGGGTTGTGGGTGGTAGTAGGCTGGGTAGTGGGTGGTAGTAGGCTGGGTAGTGGGTGGTAGCAGGCTGGGTAGTGGGTGGTAGCAGGCTGGGTGGTGGGTGGTAGCAGGCTGGGTGGTGGAAGGCTGGTTGGTAGTGGGTGGTTTGTAGAAGGCTGGTTGGTAGTGGGTGGTTTGTAGAAGGCTGGTTGGTAGTGGGTGGTTTGTAGAAGACTGGTTGGTAGTGGGTGGTTTGTAGAAGGCTGGTTGGTAGTGGGTGGTTTGTAGAACACTGGTTGGTAGTGGGTGGTTTGTAGAAGGCTGGTTGGTAGTGAGTGGTTTGTAGAAGGCTGGTTGGTAGTGGGTGGTTTGTAGAAGGCTGGTATGTAGTGGGTGGTTTGTAGAAGACTGGTTGGTAGTGGGTGGTTGGTAGAAGGCTGGGTAGTGAGTGATAGAAGACTGGTGGGTGGTCAATGGGTGCAAAGTCTAGCTGTAGGAGCTGCTGTAGGAGCTGCTGTAGGAGATGCTGTCTATAGGAGATGCTGTAGGAGTTGCTGTAGGAGCTGCTGTCTGTAGGAGATGCTGTAGGAGTTGCTGTAGGAGATGCTGTCTATAGGAGATGCTGTAGGAGCTGCTGTAGGAGATGCTGTCTATAGGAGATGCTGTAGGAGCTGCTGTAGGAGCTGCTGTAGGAGATGCTGTAGGAGCTGCTGTAGGAGATGCTGTAGGAGATGCTGTCTGTAGGAGATGCTGAAGGAGCTGCTGTCTGTAGGAGCTGCTGTAGGCGATGCTGTCTGTAGGAGATGCTGTAGGAGTTGCTGTAGGAGCTGCTGTAGGAGCTGCTGTAGGAGATGCTGTAGGAGCTGCTGTAGGAGCTGCTGTAGGAGCTGCTGTAGGAGATGCTGTAGGAGCTGCTGTAGGAGCTGCTGTAGGAGATGCTGTTGGAGCTGCTGTAGGAGCTGCTGTCTGTAGGAGCTGCTGTAGGAGATGCTGTAGGAGCTGCTGTCTGTAAGAGCTGCTGTAGGAGCTGCTGTAGGAGATGCTGTAGGAGATGCTGTAGGAGATGCTGTAGGAGCTGCTGTAGGAGATGCTGTAGGAGCTGCTGTAGGAGATGCTGTAGGAGCTGCTGTAGGAGCTGCTGTAGGAGCTGCTGTAGGAGATGCTGTAGGAGCTGCTGTAGGAGCTGTCTGACAGCTGGAGTTATGGTCATATTCCTGACAGGTAACACTGCAACAATTATTACTGTCAACATTCTTTTAAAAATCATCAACCATGTGTGTGTCCAGTCTCTCTGTGTGTGTCCAGTCTCTCTGTGTGTGTCCAGTCTCTCTGTGTGTGTCCAGTCTCTCTCTCTGTGTGTGTCCAGTCTCTCTGTGTGTGTCCAGTCTCTCCCTCTGTGTGTGTCCAGTCTCTCTGTGTGTGTCCAGTCTCTCTCTCTGTGTGTGTCCAGTCTCTCTGTGTGTGTCCAGTCTCTCTGTGTGTGTCCAGTCTGTCTGTGTGTGTCCAGTCTCTCTCTCTGTGTGTGTCCAGTCTCTCTGTGTGTGTCCAGTCTCTCTGTGTGTGTCCAGTCTCTCTGTGTGTGTCCAGTCTCTCTCTCTCTGTGTGTCCAGTCTCTCTGTGTGTGTCCAGTCTCTCTGTGTGTGTCCAGTCTCTCTGTGTGTGTCCAGTCTCTCTCTCTCTGTGTGTCCAGTCTCTCTGTTTGTGTCCAGTCTCTCTGTGTGTGTCCAGTCTCTCTGTGTGTGTCCAGTCTCTCTGTGTGTGTCCAGTCTCTCTCTCTGTGTGTGTCCAGTCTCTCTGTGTGTGTCCAGTCTCTCTGTGTGTGTCCAGTCTCTCTGTGTGTGTCCAGTCTCTCTCTGTGTGTGTGTCCAGTCTCTCTGTGTGTGTCCAGTCTCTCTGTGTGTGTCCAGTCTCTCTCTCTGTGTGTGTCCAGTCTCTCTGTTTGTGTCCAGTCTCTCTGTGTGTGTCCAGTCTCTCTGTGTGTGTCCAGTCTCTCTGTGTGTGTCCAGTCTCTCTGTGTGTGTCCAGTCTCTCTGTGTGTGTCCAGTCTCTCTCTCTGTGTGTGTCCAGTCTCTGTGTGTGTGTCCAGTCTCTCTCTCTGTGTGTGTCCAGTCTCTCTGTGTGTGTCCAGTCTCTCTCTGTGTGTGTCCAGTCTCTCTGTGTGTGTCCAGTCTCTCTGTGTGTGTCCAGTCTCTCTGTGTGTGTCCAGTCTCTCTGTGTGTGTCCAGTCTCTCTCTCTGTGTGTGTCCAGTCTCTCTGTTTGTGTCCAGTCTCTCTGTGTGTGGCCAGTCTCTCTCTCTGTGTGTGTCCAGTCTCTCTGTGTGTGTCCAGTCTCTCTGTGTGTGTCCAGTCTCTCTGTGTGTGTCCAGTCTCTCTGTTTGTGTCCAGTCTCTCTGTGTGTGTCCAGTCTCTCTGTGTGTGTCCAGTCTCTCTCTCTGTGTGTGTCCAGTCTCTCTCTCTGTGTGTGTCCAGTCTCTCTGTGTGTGTCCAGTCTCTCTGTGTGTGTCCAGTCTCTCTGTGTGTGTCCAGTCTCTCTCTCTGTGTGTGTCCAGTCTCTCTGTGTGTGTCCAGTCTCTCTCTCTGTGTGTGTCCAGTCTCTCTCTGTGTGTGTCCAGTCTCTCTGTGTGTGTCCAGTCTCTCTGTGTGTGTCCAGTCTCTCTGTGTGTGTCCAGTCTCTCTCTCTGTGTATCCAGTCTCTCTCTGTCTGTGTCCAGTCTCTCTGTGTGTGTGTCTAGTCTCTCTGTGTGTGTCCAGTCTCTCTGTGTGTGTCCAGTCTCTCTCTGTGTGTGTCCAGTCTCTCTGTGTGTGTCCAGTCTCTCTGTGTGTGTCCAGTCTCTCTCTCTGTGTGTGTCCAGTCTCTCTGTGTGTGTCCAGTCTCTCTCTCTGTGTGTGTCCAGTCTCTCTGTGTGTGTCCAGTCTCTCTCTGTGTGTGTCCAGTCTCTCTGTGTGTGTCCAGTCTCTCTGTGTGTGTCCAGTCTGTCTGTGTGTGTCCAGTCTCTCTCTCTGTGTGTGTCCAGTCTCTCTGTGTGTGTCCAGTCTCTCTGTGTGTGTCCAGTCTCTCTGTGTGTGTCCAGTCTCTCTCTCTCTGTGTGTCCAGTCTCTCTGTGTGTGTCCAGTCTCTCTGTGTGTGTCCAGTCTCTCTGTGTGTGTCCAGTCTCTCTCTCTCTGTGTGTCCAGTCTCTCTGTTTGTGTCCAGTCTCTCTGTGTGTGTCCAGTCTCTCTGTGTGTGTCCAGTCTCTCTGTGTGTGTCCAGTCTCTCTCTCTGTGTGTGTCCAGTCTCTCTGTGTGTGTCCAGTCTCTCTGTGTGTGTCCAGTCTCTCTGTGTGTGTCCAGTCTCTCTCTGTGTGTGTCCAGTCTCTCTGTGTGTGTCCAGTCTCTCTGTGTGTGTCCAGTCTCTCTCTCTGTGTGTGTCCAGTCTCTCAGTTTGTGTCCAGTCTCTCTGTGTGTGTCCAGTCTCTCTGTGTGTGTCCAGTCTCTCTGTGTGTGTCCAGTCTCTCTGTGTGTGTCCAGTCTCTCTGTGTGTGTCCAGTCTCTCTCTCTGTGTGTGTCCAGTCTCTGTGTGTGTGTCCAGTCTCTCTCTCTGTGTGTGTCCAGTCTCTCTGTGTGTGTCCAGTCTCTCTCTGTATGTGTCCAGTCTCTCTGTGTGTGTCCAGTCTCTCTGTGTGTGTCCAGTCTCTCTGTGTGTGTCCAGTCTCTCTGTGTGTGTCCAGTCTCTCTCTCTGTGTGTGTCCAGTCTCTCTGTTTGTGTCCAGTCTCTCTGTGTGTGGCCAGTCTCTCTCTCTGTGTGTGTCCAGTCTCTCTGTTTGTGTCCAGTCTCTCTGTGTGTGTCCAGTCTCTCTGTGTGTGTCCTGTCTCTCTCTCTGTGTGTGTCCAGTCTCTCTCTCTGTGTGTGTCCAGTCTCTCTGTGTGTGTCCAGTCTCTCTGTGTGTGTCCAGTCTCTCTGTGTGTGTCCAGTCTCTCTCTCGTGTGTGTCCAGTCTCTCTGTGTGTGTCCAGTCTCTCTCTCTGTGTGTGTCCAGTCTCTCTGTGTGTGTCCAGTGTCTCTCTGTGTGTGTCCAGTCTCTCTGTGTGTGTCCAGTCTCTCTGTGTGTGTCCAGTCTCTCTGTGTGTGTCCAGTCTCTCTGTGTGTGTCCAGTCTCTCTCTCTGTGTATCCAGTCTCTCTCTGTCTGTGTCCAGTCTCTCTGTGTGTGTGTCTAGTCTCTCTCTGTGTGTCCAGTCTCTCTGTGTGTGTCCAGTCTCTCTGTGTGTGTGTCCAGTCTCTCTGTTTGTCTGAATCATAGTAATGGATAACGGTCAGTCAGACAGGTGAGAGAGAAACCACCTAGTTTGTATATCATTAAAGGGATTCAAAAACTAAACATCAGTTAACACACACACACACACACACACACACACACACACACACACACACACACACACACACACACACACACACACACACACACACAGTTGTTATATTTGAAAGGTCATGACCCTGTAACCCAGGTGTGGTAGGTTTACAGTTAGTGTGTGTGTGTGTGTGTGTGTGTGTGTGTGTGTGTGTGTGTGTGTGTGTGTGTGTGTGTGTGTGTTTTCCAGTGGGACCACAGTTAGAGTGATGGCTCTGTATTATTGTGGTCTTCCTGTAGGCAAATCAGGGAAACACACATCAGGGGGGTTCCCCCAACAAACACAAAGACATATTCACACACCCTACACACCCACTGGGGGGAGGGAGGGAGACAGAATGATTCACCCACACCTAGTAACTGGGAGGGAGGGAGGGAGGGAGGGAGGGAGGGAGGGAGGGAGGGAGGGAGGGAGGGAGGGAGGGAGGGAGGGAGGGAGGGAGGATAATAGCTGGGAAGATCAGACCTGCGGTGTGTCTGACAGGTACTGTACAGTACAGGTAGGTAACAGGAAATTCTGCCAACATTTCTGGAAAGTTTCTCTCTCAGAGCAGCAGATCTGGTTTTTCCACTACACGAAGTAAGCAGCCAGCAGTAGAACAACAGAACTCTCTGATGACAGCAGTAGAACAACAGAACTCTCTGATGACAGCAGTAGAACAACAGAACTCTCTGATGACAGCAGTAGAACAACAGAACTCTCTGATGACAGCAGTAGAACAACAGAACCAACAGAACTCTCTGATGACAGCAGTAGAACAACAGAACTCTCTGATGACAGCAGTAGAACAACAGAACTCTCTGATGACAGCAGTAGAACAACAGAACTCTCTGATGACAGCAGTAGAACAACAGAACCAACTCTCTGATGACAGCAGTAGCAGAACCAACAGAACTCTCTGATGACAGCAGTAGAACAACAGAACCACAGACTCTCTGATGACAGCAGTAACAACAGAACTCTCTGATGACAGCAGTAGAACAACAGAACTCTCTGATGACAGCAGTAGAACAACAGAACTCTCTGATGACAGCAGTAGAACAACAGAACTCTCTGATGACAGCAGTAGAACAACAGAACTCTCTGATGACAGCAGTAGAACAACAGAACTCTCTGATGACAGCAGTAGAACAACAGAACTCTCTGATGACAGCAGTAGAACAACAGAACTCTCTGATGACAGCAGTAGAACAACAGAACTCTCTGATGACAGCAGTAGAACAACAGAACTCTCTGATGACAGCAGTAGAACAGCAGAACTCTCTGATGACAGCAGTAGAACAACAGAACCAACAGAACTCTCTGATGACAGCAGTAGAACAACAGAACCAACAGAACTCTCTGATGACAGCAGTAGAACAACAGAACCAACAGAACTCTCTGATGACAGCAGTAGAACAACAGAACTCTCTGATGACAGCAGTAGAACAACAGAACCAACAGAACTCTCTGATGACAGCAGTAGAACAACAGAACTCTCTGATGACAGCAGTAGAACAACAGAACCAACAGAACTCTCTGATGACAGCAGTAGAACAACAGAACCAACAGAACTCTCTGATGACAGCAGTAGAACAACAGAACCAACAGAACTCTCTGATGACAGCAGTAGCACAACAGAACCAACAGAACTCTCTGATGACAGCAGTAGCATCTCCAAGATTGAGAACAAACCGCATTTTGGTAAATGAAAACTGCACCTGTTAAAAATCTACAAAGGCACTGTGTGTGTTTTCTAAAGACCTGTTATCACACACTCACACGGCTCAAGCTGTTTGCTCTGTATACACACACACACACACACACGACACAGCACCACACACACACACACACGCACACACACATACATACACACACACACACGCACGAGCACGCACACACACATACATACACACACACACACACACACGAGCACGCGCACACACACAAACGCCCCGTCCTCCAGATGGTCATGCTATCACACTCAGGGGGGAAATCACTGGTCGTATTGTTTCAGCTGCCATTTGCTGTTAGGGATAATGCCCGTACCTTAAGAATCTCTCACACTCTAATACACACCTTGATGTTTCCTGATGACTTCTCCTTTAGCAAACACACACTCATCTCACCTCTACATTACATCTCAGTTCAATCAATTTCAATCAAACACCAACCCCCCCTATAAACCACAGCTTCACCCCCCTGTAAACCACAGCTTCACCCCCCTATAAACCACAGCTTCACCCCCCTATAAACCACAGCTTCACCCCCCTGTAAACCACAGCTTCACCCCCCCTATAAACCACAGCTTCACCCCCCCTATAAACCACAGCTTCACCCCCCTATAAACAACAGCTTCACTCCCCTATAAACCACAGCTTCACCCCCCTATAAACCACAGCTTCACCCCCCCCTGTAAACCACAGCTTCACCCCCCTATAAACCACAGCTTCACCCCCCTATAAACACAGCTTCACCCCCCTGTAAACCACAGATTCACCCCCCTATAAACCACAGCTTCACCCCCCTGTAAACCACAGCTTCACCCCCCTATAAACCACAGCTTCACCCCCCCTATAAACACAGCTTCACCCCCCCTGTAAACCACAGATTCACCCCCCCCTATAAACCACAGCTTCACCCCCCTGTAAACCACAGCTTCACCCCCCCTGTAAACCACAGCTTCACCCCCCCTATAAACCACAGCTTCACCCCCTCCCCTATAAACACAGCTTCACCCCCCTATAAACCACAGCTTCACCCCCCCTGTAAACCACAGCTTCACCCCCCCTATAAACCACAGCTTCACCCCCCTATAAACCACAGCTTCACCCCCCCTATAAACCACAGCTTCACCCCCCTATAAACCACAGCTTCACCCCCCTATAAACCACAGCTTCACCCCCTCCTATAGTCATGTCCTGATAACACACCTGTATGGAGTCAGATAGTCATGATAACACACCTGTATGGAGTCAGATAGTCCCCTGATAACACACCTGTATGGAGTCAGATAGTCATGTCCTGATAACACACCTGTATGGAGTCAGATAGTCATCTGATAACACACCTGTATGGAGTCAGATAGTCATGTCCTGATAACACACCTGTATGGAGTCAGATAGTCTTCTGATAACACACCTGTATGGAGTCAGATAGTCATGTCCTGATAACACACCTGTATGGAGTCAGATAGTCTGTCCTGATAACACACCTGTATGGAGTCAGATAGTCCTGATAACACACCTGTATGGAGTCAGATAGTCCTGATAACACACCTGTATGGAGTCAGATAGTCATGTCCTGATAACACACCTGTATGGAGTCAGATAGTCATGTCCTGATAACACACCTGTATGGAGTCAGATAGTCATGTCCTGATAACACACCTGTATGGAGTCAGATAGTCCTGATAACACACCTGTATGGAGTCAGATAGTCATGTCCTGATAACACACCTGTATGGAGTCAGATAGTCCTGATAACACACCTGTATGGAGTCAGATAGTCATGTCCTGATAACACACCTGTATGGAGTCAGATAGTCATGTCCTGATAACACACCTGTATGGAGTCAGATAGTCCTGATAACACACCTGTATGGAGTCAGATAGTCATGTCCTGATAACACACCTGTATGGAGTCAGATAGTCATGTCCTGATAACACACCTGTATGGAGTCAGATAGTCCTGATAACACACCTGTATGGAGTCAGATAGTCATGTCCTGATAACACACCTGTATGGAGTCAGATAGTCACGTCCTGATAACACACCTGTATGGAGTCAGATAGTCATGTCCTGATAACACACCTGTATGGAGTCAGATAGTCATGTCCTGATAACACACCTGTATGGAGTCAGATAGTCCTGATAACACACCTGTATGGAGTCAGATAGTCCTGATAACACACCTGTATGGAGTCAGATAGTCATGTCCTGATAACACACCTGTATGGAGTCAGATAGTCATGTCCTGATAACACACCTGTATGGAGTCAGATAGTCACCTGATAACACACCTGTATGGAGTCAGATAGTCCTGATAACACACCTGTATGGAGTCAGATAGTCATGTCCTGATAACACACCTGTATGGAGTCAGATAGTCGCCTGATAACACACCTGTATGGAGTCAGATAGTCATGTCCTGATAACACACCTGTATGGAGTCAGATAGTCTCTGATAACACACCTGTATGGAGTCAGATAGTCATGTCCTGATAACACACCTGTATGGAGTCAGATAGTCATGTCCTGATAACACACCTGTATGGAGTCAGATAGTCATGTCCTGATAACACACCTGTATGGAGTCAGATAGTCCTGATAACACACCTGTATGGAGTCAGATAGTCCTGATAACACACCTGTATGGAGTCAGATAGTCATGTCCTGATAACACACCTGTATGGAGTCAGATAGTCATGTCCTGATAACACACCTGTATGGAGTCAGATAGTCATGTCCTGATAACACACCTGTATGGAGTCAGATAGTCCTGATAACACACCTGTATGGAGTCAGATAGTCATGTCCTGATAACACACCTGTATGGAGTCAGATAGTCATGTCCTGATAACACACCTGTATGGAGTCAGATAGTCCCTGATAACACACCTGTATGGAGTCAGATAGTCATGTCCTGATAACACACCTGTATGGAGTCAGATAGTCATGTCCTGATAACACACCTGTATGGAGTCAGATAGTCATTCCTGATAACACACCTGTATGGAGTCAGATAGTCATGTCCTGATAACACACCTGTATGGAGTCAGATAGTCATGTCCTGATAACACACCTGTATGGGAGTCAGATAGTCTGTCCTGATAACACACCTGTATGGAGTCAGATAGTCATTCCTGATAACACACCTGTATGGAGTCAGATAGTCATGTCCTGATAACACACCTGTATGGAGTCAGATAGTCTCCTGATAACACACCTGTATGGAGTCAGATAGTCATTCCTGATAACACACCTGTACATGGAGTCAGATAGTCCTGATAACACACCTGTATGGAGTCAGATAGTCATGTCCTGATAACACACCTGTATGGAGTCAGATAGTCATGTCCTGATAACACACCTGTATGGAGTCAGATAGTCATGTCCTGATAACACACCTGTATGGAGTCAGATAGTCATGTCCTGATAACACACCTGTATGGAGTCAGATAGTCATGTCCTGATAACACACCTGTATGGAGTCAGATAGTCATGTCCTGATAACACACCTGTATGGAGTCAGATAGTCATGTCCTGATAACACACCTGTATGGAGTCAGATAGTCATGTCCTGATAACACACCTGTATGGAGTCAGATAGTCATGTCCTGATAACACACCTGTATGGAGTCAGATAGTCATGTCCTGATAACACACCTGTATGGAGTCAGATAGTCATGTCCTGATAACACACCTGTATGGAGTCAGATAGTCATGTCCTGATAACACACCTGTATGGAGTCAGATAGTCATGTCCTGATAACACACCTGTATGGAGTCAGATAGTCATGTCCTGATAACACACCTGTATGGAGTCAGATAGTCATGTCCTGATAACACACCTGTATGGAGTCAGATAGTCCTGATAACACACCTGTATGGAGTCAGATAGTCACGTCCTGATAACACACCTGTATGGAGTCAGATAGTCATGTCCTGATAACACACCTGTATGGAGTCAGATAGTCAGTCCTGATAACACACCTGTATGGAGTCAGATAGTCATGTCCTGATAACACACCTGTATGGAGTCAGATAGTCATGTCCTGATAACACACCTGTATGGAGTCAGATAGTCATGTCCTGATAACACACCTGTATGGAGTCAGATAGTCATGTCCTGATAACACACCTGTATGGAGTCAGATAGTCATGTCCTGATAACACACCTGTATGGAGTCAGATAGTCACGTCCTGATAACACACCTGTATGGAGTCAGATAGTCATGTCCTGATAACACACCTGTATGGAGTCAGATAGTCATGTCCTGATAACACACCTGTATGGAGTCAGATAGTCACGTCCTGATAACACACCTGTATGGGAGTCAGATAGTCATGTCCTGATAACACACCTGTATGGAGTCAGATAGTCATGTCCTGATAACACACCTGTATGGAGTCAGATAGTCATGCTGATAACACACCTGTATGGAGTCAGATAGTCACGTCCTGATAACACACCTGTATGGAGTCAGATAGTCATGTCCTGATAACACACCTGTATGGAGTCAGATAGTCATGTCCTGATAACACACCTGTATGGAGTCAGATAGTCTTCCTGATAACACACCTGTATGGAGTCAGATAGTCATGTCCTGATAACACACCTGTATGGAGTCAGATAGTCATGTCCTGATAACACACCTGTATGGAGTCAGATAGTCATGTCCTGATAACACACCTGTATGGAGTCAGATAGTCATGTCCTGATAACACACCTGTATGGAGTCAGATAGTCATGTCCTGATAACACACCTGTATGGAGTCAGATAGTCCTGATAACACACCTGTATGGAGTCAGATAGTCATGTCCTGATAACACACCTGTATGGAGTCAGATAGTCATGTCCTGATAACACACCTGTATGGAGTCAGATAGTCATGCATAACACACCTGTATGGAGTCAGATAGTCATGTCCTGATAACACACCTGTATGGAGTCAGATAGTCAGCCTGATAACACACCTGTATGGAGTCAGATAGTCATGTCCTGATAACACACCTGTATGGAGTCAGATAGTCCTGATAACACACCTGTATGGGAGTCAGATAGTCATGTCCTGATAACACACCTGTATGGAGTCAGATAGTCATGTCCTGATAACACACCTGTATGGAGTCAGATAGTCATGTCCTGATAACACACCTGTATGGAGTCAGATAGTCATGTCCTGATAACACACCTGTATGGAGTCAGATAGTCATGTCCTGATAACACACCTGTATGGAGTCAGATAGTCATGTCCTGATAACACACCTGTATGGAGTCAGATAGTCTGTCCTGATAACACACCTGTATGGAGTCAGATAGTCATGTCCTGATAACACACCTGTATGGAGTCAGATAGTCATGTCCTGATAACACACCTGTATGGAGTCAGATAGTCATGTCCTGATAACACACCTGTATGGAGTCAGATAGTCATGTTCTGATAACACACCTGTATGGAGTCAGATAGTCATGTCCTGATAACACACCTGTATGGAGTCAGATAGTCATGTCCTGATAACACACCTGTATGGAGTCAGATAGTCATGTCCTGATAACACACCTGTATGGAGTCAGATAGTCATGTCCTGATAACACACCTGTATGGAGTCAGATAGTCATGTCCTGATAACACACCTGTATGGAGTCAGATAGTCATGTCCTGATAACACACCTGTATGGAGTCAGATAGTCATGTCCTGATAACACACCTGTATGGAGTCAGATAGTCTGTCCTGATAACACACCTGTATGGAGTCAGATAGTCATGTCCTGATAACACACCTGTATGGAGTCAGATAGTCATGTCCTGATAACACACCTGTATGGAGTCAGATAGTCATGTCCTGATAACACACCTGTATGGAGTCAGATAGTCATGTCCTGATAACACACCTGTATGGAGTCAGATAGTCATGTCCTGATAACACACCTGTATGGAGTCAGATAGTCATGTCCTGATAACACACCTGTATGGAGTCAGATAGTCATGTCCTGATAACACACCTGTATGGAGTCAGATAGTCATGTCCTGATAACTCACCTGTATGGAGTCAGATAGTCACGTCCTGATAACACACCTGTATGGAGTCAGATAGTCCTGATAACACACCTGTATGGAGTCAGATAGTCATGTCCTGATAACACACCTGTATGGAGTCAGATAGTCATGTCCTGATAACACACCTGTATGGAGTCAGATAGTCCTGATAACACACCTGTATGGAGTCAGATAGTCATGTCCTGATAACACACCTGTATGGAGTCAGATAGTCATGTCCTGATAACACACCTGTATGGAGTCAGATAGTCATGTCCTGATAACACACCTGTATGGAGTCAGATAGTCATGTCCTGATAACACACCTGTATGGAGTCAGATAGTCTCCTGATAACACACCTGTATGGAGTCAGATAGTCATGTCCTGATAACACACCTGTATGGAGTCAGATAGTCACGTCCTGATAACACACCTGTATGGAGTCAGATAGTCATGTCCTGATAACACACCTGTATGGAGTCAGATAGTCATGTCCTGATAACACACCTGTATGGAGTCAGATAGTCATGTCCTGATAACACACCTGTATGGAGTCAGATAGTCATGTCCTGATAACACACCTGTATGGAGTCAGATAGTCCTGATAACACACCTGTATGGAGTCAGATAGTCATGTCCTGATAACACACCTGTATGGAGTCAGATAGTCCTGATAACACACCTGTATGGAGTCAGATAGTCATGTCCTGATAACACACCTGTATGGAGTCAGATAGTCATGTCCTGATAACACACCTGTATGGAGTCAGATAGTCATGTCCTGATAACACACCTGTATGGAGTCAGATAGTCCTGATAACACACCTGTATGGAGTCAGATAGTTCCTGATAACACACCTGTATGGAGTCAGATAATCATGTCCTGATAACACACCTGTATGGAGTCAGATAGTCTCCTGATAACACACCTGTATGGAGTCAGATAGTCATGTCCTGATAACACACCTGTATGGAGTCAGATAGTCATGTCCTGATAACACACCTGTATGGAGTCAGATAGTCATGTCCTGATAACACACCTGTATGGAGTCAGATAGTCATGTCCTGATAACACACCTGTATGGAGTCAGATAGTCCTGATAACACACCTGTATGGAGTCAGATAGTCCTGATAACACACCTGTATGGAGTCAGATAGTCCTGATAACACACCTGTATGGAGTCAGATAGTCATGTCCTGATAACACACCTGTATGGAGTCAGATAGTCCCTGATAACACACCTGTATGGAGTCAGATAGTCATGTCCTGATAACACACCTGTATGGAGTCAGATAGTCATGTCCTGATAACACACCTGTATGGAGTCAGATAGTCTTCCTGATAACACACCTGTATGGAGTCAGATAGTCATGTCCTGATAACACACCTGTATGGAGTCAGATAGTCATGCCTGATAACACACCTGTATGGAGTCAGATAGTCATGTCCTGATAACACACCTGTATGGAGTCAGATAGTCATGTCCTGATAACACACCTGTATGGAGTCAGATAGTCTCCTGATAACACACCTGTATGGAGTCAGATAGTCATGTCCTGATAACACACCTGTATGGAGTCAGATAGTCATGTCCTGATAACACACCTGTATGGAGTCAGATAGTCATGTCCTGATAACACACCTGTATGGAGTCAGATAGTCATGTCCTGATAACACACCTGTATGGAGTCAGATAGTCATGTCCTGATAACACACCTGTATGGAGTCAGATAGTCATGTCCTGATAACACACCTGTATGGAGTCAGATAGTCATGTCCTGATAACACACCTGTATGGAGTCAGATAGTCATGTCCTGATAACACACCTGTATGGAGTCAGATAGTCATGTCCTGATAACACACCTGTATGGAGTCAGATAGTCATGTCCTGATAACACACCTGTATGGAGTCAGATAGTCATGTCCTGATAACACACCTGTATGGAGTCAGATAGTCATGTCCTGATAACACACCTGTATGGAGTCAGATAGTCATTCCTGATAACACACCTGTATGGAGTCAGATAGTCCTGATAACACACCTGTATGGAGTCAGATAGTCATGTCCTGATAACACACCTGTATGGAGTCAGATAGTCATGTCCTGATAACACACCTGTATGGAGTCAGATAGTCCTGATAACACACCTGTATGGAGTCAGATAGTCATGTCCTGATAACACACCTGTATGGAGTCAGATAGTCCTGATAACACACCTGTATGGAGTCAGATAGTCATGTCCTGATAACACACCTGTATGGAGTCAGATAGTCATGTCCTGATAACACACCTGTATGGAGTCAGATAGTCATGTCCTGATAACACACCTGTATGGAGTCAGATAGTCATGTCCTGATAACACACCTGTATGGAGTCAGATAGTCATGTCCTGATAACACACCTGTATGGAGTCAGATAGTCATGTCCTGATAACACACCTGTATGGAGTCAGATAGTCATGTCCTGATAACACACCTGTATGGAGTCAGATAGTCTTCCTGATAACACACCTGTATGGAGTCAGATAGTCATGTCCTGATAACACACCTGTATGGAGTCAGATAGTCATGTCCTGATAACACACCTGTATGGAGTCAGATAGTCACGTCCTGATAACACACCTGTATGGAGTCAGATAGTCATGTCCTGATAACACACCTGTATGGAGTCAGATAGTCACGTCCTGATAACACACCTGTATGGAGTCAGATAGTCACGTCCTGATAACACACCTGTATGGAGTCAGATAGTCATGTCCTGATAACACACCTGTATGGAGTCAGATAGTCCTGATAACACACCTGTATGGAGTCAGATAGTCATGTCCTGATAACACACCTGTATGGAGTCAGATAGTCATGTCCTGATAACACACCTGTATGGAGTCAGATAGTCATGTCCTGATAACACACCTGTATGGAGTCAGATAGTCCTGATAACACACCTGTATGGAGTCAGATAGTCCTGATAACACACCTGTATGGAGTCAGATAGTCCTGATAACACACCTGTATGGAGTCAGATAGTCATGTCCTGATAACACACCTGTATGGAGTCAGATAGTCATGTCCTGATAACACACCTGTATGGAGTCAGATAGTCATGTCCTGATAACACACCTGTATGGAGTCAGATAGTCATGTCCTGATAACACACCTGTATGGAGTCAGATAGTCATTCCTGATAACACACCTGTATGGAGTCAGATAGTCATGTCCTGATAACACACCTGTATGGAGTCAGATAGTCATGTCCTGATAACACACCTGTATGGAGTCAGATAGTCATGTCCTGATAACACACCTGTATGGAGTCAGATAGTCATGTCCTGATAACACACCTGTATGGAGTCAGATAGTCATGTCCTGATAACACACCTGTATGGAGTCAGATAGTCATGTCCTGATAACACACCTGTATGGAGTCAGATAGTCTCTGATAACACACCTGTATGGAGTCAGATAGTCATGTCCTGATAACACACCTGTATGGAGTCAGATAGTCATGTCCTGATAACACACCTGTATGGAGTCAGATAGTCATGTCCTGATAACACACCTGTATGGAGTCAGATAGTCATGTCCTGATAACACACCTGTATGGAGTCAGATAGTCATGTCCTGATAACACACCTGTATGGAGTCAGATAGTCATGTCCTGATAACACACCTGTATGGAGTCAGATAGTCAGTCCTGATAACACACCTGTATGGAGTCAGATAGTCATGTCCTGATAACACACCTGTATGGAGTCAGATAGTGTCCTGATAACACACCTGTATGGAGTCAGATAGTCCCTGATAACACACCTGTATGGAGTCAGATAGTCACGTCCTGATAACACACCTGTATGGAGTCAGATAGTCATGTCCTGATAACACACCTGTATGGAGTCAGATAGTCATCCTGATAACACACCTGTATGGAGTCAGATAGTCATGTCCTGATAACACACCTGTATGGAGTCAGATAGTCATCCTGATAACACACCTGTCTGGAGTCAGATAGTCATGTCCTGATAACACACCTGTATGGAGTCAGATAGTCATGTCCTGATAACACACCTGTATGGAGTCAGATAGTCATGTCCTGATAACACACCTGTATGGAGTCAGATAGTCATGTCCTGATAACACACCTGTATGGAGTCAGATAGTCATGTCCTGATAACACACCTGTATGGAGTCAGATAGTCATGTCCTGATAACACACCTGTATGGAGTCAGATAGTCCTGATAACACACCTGTATGGAGTCAGATAGTCATGTCCTGATAACACACCTGTATGGAGTCAGATAGTCATGTCCTGATAACACACCTGTATGGAGTCAGATAGTCATGTCCTGATAACACACCTGTATGGAGTCAGATAGTCATGTCCTGATAACACACCTGTATGGAGTCAGATAGTCATGTCCTGATAACACACCTGTATGGAGTCAGATAGTCATGTCCTGATAACAAACCTGTATGGAGTCAGATAGTCTTCCTGATAACACACCTGTATGGGAGTCAGATAGTCATGTCCTGATAACACACCTGTATGGAGTCAGATAGTCATGTCCTGATAACACACCTGTATGGAGTCAGATAGTCATGTCCTGATAACACACCTGTATGGAGTCAGATAGTCATGTCCTGATAACACACCTGTATGGAGTCAGATAGTCACGTCCTGATAACACACCTGTATGGAGTCAGATAGTCATGTCCTGATAACACACCTGTATGGAGTCAGATAGTCATGTCCTGATAACACACCTGTATGGAGTCAGATAGTCATGTCCTGATAACACACCTGTATGGAGTCAGATAGTCATGTCCTGATAACACACCTGTATGGAGTCAGATAGTCCTGTCCTATAACACACCTGTATGGAGTCAGATAGTCATGTCCTGATAACACACCTGTATGGAGTCAGATAGTCATGTCCTGATAACACACCTGTATGGAGTCAGATAGTCATGTCCTGATAACACACCTGTATGGAGTCAGATAGTCATGTCCTGATAACACACCTGTATGGAGTCAGATAGTCATGTCCTGATAACACACCTGTATGGAGTCAGATAGTCACCTGATAACACACCTGTATGGAGTCAGATAGTCATGTCCTGATAACACACCTGTATGGAGTCAGATAGTCATGTCCTGATAACACACCTGTATGGAGTCAGATAGTCACGTCCTGATAACACACCTGTATGGAGTCAGATAGTCATGTCCTGATAACACACCTGTATGGAGTCAGATAGTCCCTGATAACACACCTGTATGGAGTCAGATAGTCATGTCCTGATAACACACCTGTATGGAGTCAGATAGTCATGTCCTGATAACACACCTGTATGGAGTCAGATAGTCATGTCCTGATAACACACCTGTATGGAGTCAGATAGTCATGTCCTGATAACACACCTGTATGGAGTCAGATAGTCATGTCCTGATAACACACCTGTATGGAGTCAGATAGTCACGTCCTGATAACACACCTGTATGGAGTCAGATAGTCATGTCCTGATAACACACCTGTATGGAGTCAGATAGTCACGTCCTGATAACACACCTGTATGGAGTCAGATAGTCACGTCCTGATAACACACCTGTATGGAGTCAGATAGTCATGTCCTGATAACACACCTGTATGGAGTCAGATAGTCCTGATAACACACCTGTATGGAGTCAGATAGTCATGTCCTGATAACACACCTGTATGGAGTCAGATAGTCATGTCCTGATAACACACCTGTATGGAGTCAGATAGTCATGTCCTGATAACACACCTGTATGGAGTCAGATAGTCCTGATAACACACCTGTATGGAGTCAGATAGTCATGTCCTGATAACACACCTGTATGGAGTCAGATAGTCATGTCCTGATAACACACCTGTATGGAGTCAGATAGTCATGTCCTGATAACACACCTGTATGGAGTCAGATAGTCACGTCCTGATAACACACCTGTATGGAGTCAGATAGTCAGTCCTGATAACACACCTGTATGGAGTCAGATAGTCATGTCCTGATAACACACCTGTATGGAGTCAGATAGTCATGTCCTGATAACACACCTGTATGGAGTCAGATAGTCACGTCCTGATAACACACCTGTATGGAGTCAGATAGTCACGTCCTGATAACACACCTGTATGGAGTCAGATAGTCATGTCCTGATAACACACCTGTATGGAGTCAGATAGTCCTGATAACACACCTGTATGGAGTCAGATAGTCATGTCCTGATAACACACCTGTATGGAGTCAGATAGTCATGTCCTGATAACACACCTGTATGGAGTCAGATAGTCCTGATAACACACCTGTATGGAGTCAGATAGTCACGTCCTGATAACACACCTGTATGGAGTCAGATAGTCATGTCCTGATAACACACCTGTATGGAGTCAGATAGTCATGTCCTGATAACACACCTGTATGGAGTCAGATAGTCAGTCCTGATAACACACCTGTATGGAGTCAGATAGTCCTGATAACACACCTGTATGGAGTCAGATAGTCATGTCCTGATAACACACCTGTATGGAGTCAGATAGTCATGTCCTGATAACACACCTGTATGGAGTCAGATAGTCATGTCCTGATAACACACCTGTATGGAGTCAGATAGTCTTCCTGATAACACACCTGTATGGAGTCAGATAGTCCCTGATAACACACCTGTATGGAGTCAGATAGTCATGTCCTGATAACACACCTGTATGGAGTCAGATAGTCCGATAACACACCTGTATGGAGTCAGATAGTCATGTCCTGATAACACACCTGTATGGAGTCAGATAGTCCTGATAACACACCTGTATGGAGTCAGATAGTCATGTCCTGATAACACACCTGTATGGAGTCAGATAGTCTTCCTGATAACACACCTGTATGGAGTCAGATAGTCATGTCCTGATAACACACCTGTATGGAGTCAGATAGTCATGTCATGATAACACACCTGTATGGAGTCAGATAGTCCTGATAACACACCTGTATGGAGTCAGATAGTCATGTCCTGATAACACACCTGTATGGAGTCAGATAGTCATTCCTGATAACACACCTGTATGGAGTCAGATAGTCATGTCCTGATAACACACCTGTATGGAGTCAGATAGTCATGTCCTGATAACACACCTGTATGGAGTCAGATAGTCCCTGATAACACACCTGTATGGAGTCAGATAGTCATGTCCTGATAACACACCTGTATGGAGTCAGATAGTCATGTCCTGATAACACACCTGTATGGAGTCAGATAGTCATGTCCTGATAACACACCTGTATGGAGTCAGATAGTCATGTCCTGATAACACACCTGTATGGAGTCAGATAGTCATGTCCTGATAACACACCTGTATGGAGTCAGATAGTCATGTCCTGATAACACACCTGTATGGAGTCAGATAGTCATGTCCTGATAACACACCTGTATGGAGTCAGATAGTCCTGATAACACACCTGTATGGAGTCAGATAGTCATGTCCTGATAACACACCTGTATGGAGTCAGATAGTCATGTCCTGATAACACACCTGTATGGAGTCAGATAGTCATTCCTGATAACACACCTGTATGGAGTCAGATAGTCATGTCCTGATAACACACCTGTATGGAGTCAGATAGTCACTGATAACACACCTGTATGGAGTCAGATAGTCATGTCCTGATAACACACCTGTATGGAGTCAGATAGTCATGTCCTGATAACACACCTGTATGGAGTCAGATAGTCATGTCCTGATAACACACCTGTATGGAGTCAGATAGTCATGTCCTGATAACACACCTGTATGGAGTCAGATAGTCATGTCCTGATAACACACCTGTATGGAGTCAGATAGTCATGTCCTGATAACACACCTGTATGGAGTCAGATAGTCATGTCCTGATAACACACCTGTATGGAGTCAGATAGTCAGCCTGATAACACACCTGTATGGAGTCAGATAGTCATGTCCTGATAACACACCTGTATGGAGTCAGATAGTCATGTCCTGATAACACACCTGTATGGAGTCAGATAGTCACGTCCTGATAACACACCTGTATGGAGTCAGATAGTCATGTCCTGATAACACACCTGTATGGAGTCAGATAGTCATGTCCTGATAACACACCTGTATGGAGTCAGATAGTCACGTCCTGATAACACACCTGTATGGAGTCAGATAGTCATGTCCTGATAACACACCTGTATGGAGTCAGATAGTCCTGATAACACACCTGTATGGAGTCAGATAGTCCTGATAACACACCTGTATGGAGTCAGATAGTCATGTCCTGATAACACACCTGTATGGAGTCAGATAGTCCTGATAACACACCTGTATGGAGTCAGATAGTCCTGATAACACACCTGTATGGAGTCAGATAGTCATGTCCTGATAACACACCTGTATGGAGTCAGATAGTCATGTCCTGATAACACACCTGTATGGAGTCAGATAGTCCTGATAACACACCTGTATGGAGTCAGATAGTCATGTCCTGATAACACACCTGTATGGAGTCAGATAGTCACGTCCTGATAACACACCTGTATGGAGTCAGATAGTCATGTCCTGATAACACACCTGTATGGAGTCAGATAGTCATGTCCTGATAACACACCTGTATGGAGTCAGATAGTCATGTCCTGATAACACACCTGTATGGAGTCAGATAGTCATGTCCTGATAACACACCTGTATGGAGTCAGATAGTCATGTCCTGATAACACACCTGTATGGAGTCAGATAGTCTGTCCTGATAACACACCTGTATGGAGTCAGATAGTCATGTCCTGATAACACACCTGTATGGAGTCAGATAGTCATGTCCTGATAACACACCTGTATGGAGTCAGATAGTCATGTCCTGATAACACACCTGTATGGAGTCAGATAGTCATGTCCTGATAACACACCTGTATGGAGTCAGATAGTCATGTCCTGATAACACACCTGTATGGAGTCAGATAGTCATGTCCTGATAACACACCTGTATGGAGTCAGATAGTCCCTGATAACACACCTGTATGGAGTCAGATAGTCATGTCCTGATAACACACCTGTATGGAGTCAGATAGTCATGTCCTGATAACACACCTGTATGGAGTCAGATAGTCATGTCCTGATAACACACCTGTATGGAGTCAGATAGTCATGTCCTGATAACACACCTGTATGGAGTCAGATAGTCATGTCCTGATAACACACCTGTATGGAGTCAGATAGTCATGTCCTGATAACACACCTGTATGGAGTCAGATAGTCCTGATAACACACCTGTATGGAGTCAGATAGTCATGTCCTGATAACACACCTGTATGGAGTCAGATAGTCCTGATAACACACCTGTATGGAGTCAGATAGTCCTGATAACACACCTGTATGGAGTCAGATAGTCACGTCCTGATAACACACCTGTATGGAGTCAGATAGTCATGTCCTGATAACACACCTGTATGGAGTCAGATAGCATTCCTGATAACACACCTGTATGGAGTCAGATAGTCATGTCCTGATAACACACCTGTATGGAGTCAGATAGTCATGTCCTGATAACACACCTGTATGGAGTCAGATAGTCATGTCCTGATAACACACCTGTATGGAGTCAGATAGTCATGTCCTGATAACACACCTGTATGGAGTCAGATAGTCACGTCCTGATAACACACCTGTATGGAGTCAGATAGTCATGTCCTGATAACACACCTGTATGGAGTCAGATAGTCCTGATAACACACCTGTATGGAGTCAGATAGTCATGTCCTGATAACACACCTGTATGGAGTCAGATAGTCATGTCCTGATAACACACCTGTATGGAGTCAGATAGTCCCTGATAACACACCTGTATGGAGTCAGATAGTCATGTCCTGATAACACACCTGTATGGAGTCAGATAGTCATGTCCTGATAACACACCTGTATGGAGTCAGATAGTCATGTCCTGATAACACACCTGTATGGAGTCAGATAGTCATGTCCTGATAACACACCTGTATGGAGTCAGATAGTCATGTCCTGATAACACACCTGTATGGAGTCAGATAGTCCTGTCCTGATAACACACCTGTATGGAGTCAGATAGTCCTGATAACACACCTGTATGGAGTCAGATAGTCATGTCCTGATAACACACCTGTATGGAGTCAGATAGTCCTGATAACACACCTGTATGGAGTCAGATAGTCACGTCCTGATAACACACCTGTATGGAGTCAGATAGTCATGTCCTGATAACACACCTGTATGGAGTCAGATAGTCCCTGATAACACACCTGTATGGAGTCAGATAGTCATGTCCTGATAACACACCTGTATGGAGTCAGATAGTCATGTCCTGATAACACACCTGTATGGAGTCAGATAGTCACGTCCTGATAACACACCTGTATGGAGTCAGATAGTCATGTCCTGATAACACACCTGTATGGAGTCAGATAGTCCCTGATAACACACCTGTATGGAGTCAGATAGTCATGTCCTGATAACACACCTGTATGGAGTCAGATAGTCATGTCCTGATAACACACCTGTATGGAGTCAGATAGTCATGTCCTGATAACACACCTGTATGGAGTCAGATAGTCATGTCCTGATAACACACCTGTATGGAGTCAGATAGTCATGTCCTGATAACACACCTGTATGGAGTCAGATAGTCACGTCCTGATAACACACCTGTATGGAGTCAGATAGTCATGTCCTGATAACACACCTGTATGGAGTCAGATAGTCACGTCCTGATAACACACCTGTATGGAGTCAGATAGTCACGTCCTGATAACACACCTGTATGGAGTCAGATAGTCATGTCCTGATAACACACCTGTATGGAGTCAGATAGTCCTGATAACACACCTGTATGGAGTCAGATAGTCACGTCCTGATAACACACCTGTATGGAGTCAGATAGTCATGTCCTGATAACACACCTGTATGGAGTCAGATAGTCATGTCCTGATAACACACCTGTATGGAGTCAGATAGTCCCTGATAACACACCTGTATGGAGTCAGATAGTCATGTCCTGATAACACACCTGTATGGAGTCAGATAGTCATGTCCTGATAACACACCTGTATGGAGTCAGATAGTCATGTCCTGATAACACACCTGTATGGAGTCAGATAGTCACGTCCTGATAACACACCTGTATGGAGTCAGATAGTCCTGATAACACACCTGTATGGAGTCAGATAGTCATGTCCTGATAACACACCTGTATGGAGTCAGATAGTCATGTCCTGATAACACACCTGTATGGAGTCAGATAGTCACGTCCTGATAACACACCTGTATGGAGTCAGATAGTCATGTCCTGATAACACACCTGTATGGAGTCAGATAGTCATGTCCTGATAACACACCTGTATGGAGTCAGATAGTCATGTCCTGATAACACACCTGTATGGAGTCAGATAGTCACGTCCTGATAACACACCTGTATGGAGTCAGATAGTCATGTCCTGATAACACACCTGTATGGAGTCAGATAGTCATGTCCTGATAACACACCTGTATGGAGTCAGATAGTCTCCTGATAACACACCTGTATGGAGTCAGATAGTCATGTCCTGATAACACACCTGTATGGAGTCAGATAGTCATGTCCTGATAACACACCTGTATGGAGTCAGATAGTCATGTCCTGATAACACACCTGTATGGAGTCAGATAGTCATGTCCTGATAACACACCTGTATGGAGTCAGATAGTCATGTCCTGATAACACACCTGTATGGAGTCAGATAGTCATGTCCTGATAACACACCTGTATGGAGTCAGATAGTCATGTCCTGATAACACACCTGTATGGAGTCAGATAGTCATGTCCTGATAACACACCTGTATGGAGTCAGATAGTCTTGTCCTGATAACACACCTGTATGGAGTCAGATAGTCATGTCCTGATAACACACCTGTATGGAGTCAGATAGTCATGTCCTGATAACACACCTGTATGGAGTCAGATAGTCATGTCCTGATAACACACCTGTATGGAGTCAGATAGTCATGTCCTGATAACACACCTGTATGGAGTCAGATAGTCATCCTGATAACACACCTGTATGGAGTCAGATAGTCATGTCCTGATAACACACCTGTATGGAGTCAGATAGTCATGTCCTGATAACACACCTGTATGGAGTCAGATAGTCATGTCCTGATAACACACCTGTATGGAGTCAGATAGTCATGTCCTGATAACACACCTGTATGGAGTCAGATAGTCTGTCCTGATAACACACCTGTATGGAGTCAGATAGTCATGTCCTGATAACACACCTGTATGGAGTCAGATAGTCATGTCCTGATAACACACCTGTATGGAGTCAGATAGTCATGTCCTGATAACACACCTGTATGGAGTCAGATAGTCATGTCCTGATAACACACCTGTATGGAGTCAGATAGTCATGTCCTGATAACACACCTGTATGGAGTCAGATAGTCATGTCCTGATAACACACCTGTATGGAGTCAGATAGTCATGTCCTGATAACACACCTGTATGGAGTCAGATAGTCATGTCCTGATAACACACCTGTATGGAGTCAGATAGTCATGTCCTGATAACACACCTGTATGGAGTCAGATAGTCATGTCCTGATAACACACCTGTATGGAGTCAGATAGTCATGTCCTGATAACACACCTGTATGGAGTCAGATAGTCATGTCCTGATAACACACCTGTATGGAGTCAGATAGTCATGTCCTGATAACACACCTGTATGGAGTCAGATAGTCATGTCCTGATAACACACCTGTATGGAGTCAGATAGTCATGTCCTGATAACACACCTGTATGGAGTCAGATAGTCATGTCCTGATAACACACCTGTATGGAGTCAGATAGTCATGTCCTGATAACACACCTGTATGGAGTCAGATAGTCATGTCCTGATAACACACCTGTATGGAGTCAGATAGTCATGTCCTGATAACACACCTGTATGGAGTCAGATAGTCATGTCCTGATAACACACCTGTATGGAGTCAGATAGTCATGTCCTGATAACACACCTGTATGGAGTCAGATAGTCATGTCCTGATAACACACCTGTATGGAGTCAGATAGTCATGTCCTGATAACACACCTGTATGGAGTCAGATAGTCATGTCCTGATAACACACCTGTATGGAGTCAGATAGTCACGTCCTGATAACACACCTGTATGGAGTCAGATAGTCATGTCCTGATAACACACCTGTATGGAGTCAGATAGTCATGTCCTGATAACACACCTGTATGGAGTCAGATAGTCATGTCCTGATAACACACCTGTATGGAGTCAGATAGTCCTGATAACACACCTGTATGGAGTCAGATAGTCATGTCCTGATAACACACCTGTATGGAGTCAGATAGTCATGTCCTGATAACACACCTGTATGGAGTCAGATAGTCATGTCCTGATAACACACCTGTATGGAGTCAGATAGTCACGTCCTGATAACACACCTGTATGGAGTCAGATAGTCATGTCCTGATAACACACCTGTATGGAGTCAGATAGTCATGTCCTGATAACACACCTGTATGGGAGTCAGATAGTCATGTCCTGATAACACACCTGTATGGAGTCAGATAGTCATGTCCTGATAACACACCTGTATGGAGTCAGATAGTCATGTCCTGATAACACACCTGTATGGAGTCAGATAGTCATGTCCTGATAACACACCTGTATGGAGTCAGATAGTCACCTGATAACACACCTGTATGGAGTCAGATAGTCATGTCCTGATAACACACCTGTATGGAGTCAGATAGTCATGTCCTGATAACACACCTGTATGGAGTCAGATAGTCATGTCCTGATAACACACCTGTATGGAGTCAGATAGTCATGTCCTGATAACACACCTGTATGGAGTCAGATAGTCCCTGATAACACACCTGTATGGAGTCAGATAGTCATGTCCTGATAACACACCTGTATGGAGTCAGATAGTCGTCCTGATAACACACCTGTATGGAGTCAGATAGTCATGTCCTGATAACACACCTGTATGGAGTCAGATAGTCCTGATAACACACCTGTATGGAGTCAGATAGTCATGTCCTGATAACACACCTGTATGGAGTCAGATAGTCATGTCCTGATAACACACCTGTATGGAGTCAGATAGTCATGTCCTGATAACACACCTGTATGGAGTCAGATAGTCCCTGATAACACACCTGTATGGAGTCAGATAGTCATGTCCTGATAACACACCTGTATGGAGTCAGATAGTCATGTCCTGATAACACACCTGTATGGAGTCAGATAGTCTGTCCTGATAACACACCTGTATGGAGTCAGATAGTCATGTCCTGATAACACACCTGTATGGAGTCAGATAGTCTTCCTGATAACACACCTGTATGGAGTCAGATAGTCATGTCCTGATAACACACCTGTATGGAGTCAGATAGTCTCTGATAACACACCTGTATGGAGTCAGATAGTCATGTCCTGATAACACACCTGTATGGAGTCAGATAGTCATGTCCTGATAACACACCTGTATGGAGTCAGATAGTCATGTCCTGATAACACACCTGTATGGAGTCAGATAGTCATGTCCTGATAACACACCTGTATGGAGTCAGATAGTCATGTCCTGATAACACACCTGTATGGAGTCAGATAGTCATGTCCTGATAACACACCTGTATGGAGTCAGATAGTCATGTCCTGATAACACACCTGTATGGAGTCAGATAGTCTGTCCTGATAACACACCTGTATGGAGTCAGATAGTCATGTCCTGATAACACACCTGTATGGAGTCAGATAGTCATGTCCTGATAACACACCTGTATGGAGTCAGATAGTCATGTCCTGATAACACACCTGTATGGAGTCAGATAGTCATGTCCTGATAACACACCTGTATGGAGTCAGATAGTCAGCCTGATAACACACCTGTATGGAGTCAGATAGTCATGTCCTGATAACACACCTGTATGGAGTCAGATAGTCGTCCTGATAACACACCTGTATGGAGTCAGATAGTCATGTCCTGATAACACACCTGTATGGAGTCAGATAGTCATGTCCTGATAACACACCTGTATGGAGTCAGATAGTCATGTCCTGATAACACACCTGTATGGAGTCAGATAGTCATGTCCTGATAACACACCTGTATGGAGTCAGATAGTCTGCCTGATAACACACCTGTCTGGAGTCAGATAGTCATGTCCTGATAACACACCTGTATGGAGTCAGATAGTCATGTCCTGATAACACACCTGTATGGAGTCAGATAGTCATGTCCTGATAACACACCTGTATGGAGTCAGATAGTCCTGATAACACACCTGTATGGAGTCAGATAGTCATGTCCTGATAACACACCTGTATGGAGTCAGATAGTCATGTCCTGATAACACACCTGTATGGAGTCAGATAGTCATGTCCTGATAACACACCTGTATGGAGTCAGATAGTCATGTCCTGATAACACACCTGTATGGAGTCAGATAGTCATGTCCTGATAACACACCTGTATGGAGTCAGATAGTCATGTCCTGATAACACACCTGTATGGAGTCAGATAGTCACGTCCTGATAACACACCTGTATGGAGTCAGATAGTCATGTCCTGATAACACACCTGTATGGAGTCAGATAGTCATGTCCTGATAACACACCTGTATGGAGTCAGATAGTCATGTCCTGATAACACACCTGTATGGAGTCAGATAGTCATGTCCTGATAACACACCTGTATGGAGTCAGATGTAGTCCTGATAACACACCTGTATGGAGTCAGATAGTCATGTCCTGATAACACACCTGTATGGAGTCAGATAGTCATGTCCTGATAACACACCTGTATGGAGTCAGATAGTCATGTCCTGATAACACACCTGTATGGAGTCAGATAGTCATGTCCTGATAACACACCTGTATGGAGTCAGATAGTCATGTCCTGATAACACACCTGTATGGAGTCAGATAGTCATGTCCTGATAACACACCTGTATGGAGTCAGATAGTCATGTCCTGATAACACACCTGTATGGAGTCAGATAGTCTTCTGATAACACACCTGTATGGAGTCAGATAGTCATGTCCTGATAACACACCTGTATGGAGTCAGATAGTCATGTCCTGATAACACACCTGTATGGAGTCAGATAGTCAGCCTGATAACACACCTGTATGGAGTCAGATAGTCATGTCCTGATAACACACCTGTATGGAGTCAGATAGTCATGTCCTGATAACACACCTGTATGGAGTCAGATAGTCATGTCCTGATAACACACCTGTATGGAGTCAGATAGTCATGTCCTGATAACACACCTGTATGGAGTCAGATAGTCATGTCCTGATAACACACCTGTATGGAGTCAGATAGTCATGTCCTGATAACACACCTGTATGGAGTCAGATAGTCTGTCCTGATAACACACCTGTATGGAGTCAGATAGTCATGTCCTGATAACACACCTGTATGGAGTCAGATAGTCATGCTATAACACACCTGTATGGAGTCAGATAGTCATGTCCTGATAACACACCTGTATGGAGTCAGATAGTCATGTCCTGATAACACACCTGTATGGAGTCAGATAGTCATGTCCTGATAACACACCTGTATGGAGTCAGATAGTCATGTCCTGATAACACACCTGTATGGAGTCAGATAGTCATGTCCTGATAACACACCTGTATGGAGTCAGATAGTCATGTCCTGATAACACACCTGTATGGAGTCAGATAGTCACGTCCTGATAACACACCTGTATGGAGTCAGATAGTCATGTCCTGATAACACACCTGTATGGAGTCAGATAGTCATGTCCTGATAACACACCTGTATGGAGTCAGATAGTCATGTCCTGATAACACACCTGTATGGAGTCAGATAGTCATGTCCTGATAACACACCTGTATGGAGTCAGATAGTCATGTCCTGATAACACACCTGTATGGAGTCAGATAGTCATGTCCTGATAACACACCTGTATGGAGTCAGATAGTCATGTCCTGATAACACACCTGTATGGAGTCAGATAGTCATGTCCTGATAACACACCTGTATGGAGTCAGATAGTCATGTCCTGATAACACACCTGTATGGAGTCAGATAGTCATGTCCTGATAACACACCTGTATGGAGTCAGATAGTCTTCCTGATAACACACCTGTATGGAGTCAGATAGTCATGTCCTGATAACACACCTGTATGGAGTCAGATAGTCATGTCCTGATAACACACCTGTATGGAGTCAGATAGTCATGTCCTGATAACACACCTGTATGGAGTCAGATAGTCACGTCCTGATAACACACCTGTATGGAGTCAGATAGTCAGTCCTGATAACACACCTGTATGGAGTCAGATAGTCATGTCCTGATAACACACCTGTATGGAGTCAGATAGTCATGTCCTGATAACACACCTGTATGGAGTCAGATAGTCATGTCCTGATAACACACCTGTATGGAGTCAGATAGTCATGTCCTGATAACACACCTGTATGGAGTCAGATAGTCACGTCCTGATAACACACCTGTATGGAGTCAGATAGTCATGTCCTGATAACACACCTGTATGGAGTCAGATAGTCATGTCCTGATAACACACCTGTATGGAGTCAGATAGTCATGTCCTGATAACACACCTGTATGGAGTCAGATAGTCACGTCCTGATAACACACCTGTATGGAGTCAGATAGTCATGTCCTGATAACACACCTGTATGGAGTCAGATAGTCTGTCCTGATAACACACCTGTATGGAGTCAGATAGTCATGTCCTGATAACACACCTGTATGGAGTCAGATAGTCATGTCCTGATAACACACCTGTATGGAGTCAGATAGTCATGTCCTGATAACACACCTGTATGGAGTCAGATAGTCATGTCCTGATAACACACCTGTATGGAGTCAGATAGTCACGTCCTGATAACACACCTGTATGGAGTCAGATAGTCATGTCCTGATAACACACCTGTATGGAGTCAGATAGTCATGTCCTGATAACACACCTGTATGGAGTCAGATAGTCATGTCCTGATAACACACCTGTATGGAGTCAGATAGTCATGTCCTGATAACACACCTGTATGGAGTCAGATAGTCATGTCCTGATAACACACCTGTATGGAGTCAGATAGTCATGTCCTGATAACACACCTGTATGGAGTCAGATAGTCATGTCCTGATAACACACCTGTATGGAGTCAGATAGTCATGTCCTGATAACACACCTGTATGGAGTCAGATAGTCTCTGATAACACACCTGTATGGAGTCAGATAGTCATGTCCTGATAACACACCTGTATGGAGTCAGATAGTCTCCTGATAACACACCTGTATGGAGTCAGATAGTCATGTCCTGATAACACACCTGTATGGAGTCAGATAGTCATGTCCTGATAACACACCTGTATGGAGTCAGATAGTCATGTCCTGATAACACACCTGTATGGAGTCAGATAGTCATGTCCTGATAACACACCTGTATGGAGTCAGATAGTCATGTCCTGATAACACACCTGTATGGAGTCAGATAGTCATGTCCTGATAACACACCTGTATGGAGTCAGATAGTCATGTCCTGATAACACACCTGTATGGAGTCAGATAGTCATGTCCTGATAACACACCTGTATGGAGTCAGATAGTCACGTCCTGATAACACACCTGTATGGAGTCAGATAGTCATGTCCTGATAACACACCTGTATGGAGTCAGATAGTCCTGATAACACACCTGTATGGAGTCAGATAGTCATGTCCTGATAACACACCTGTATGGAGTCAGATAGTCATGTCCTGATAACACACCTGTATGGAGTCAGATAGTCATGTCCTGATAACACACCTGTATGGAGTCAGATAGTCATTCCTGATAACACACCTGTATGGAGTCAGATAGTCATGTCCTGATAACACACCTGTATGGAGTCAGATAGTCATGTCCTGATAACACACCTGTATGGAGTCAGATAGTCATGTCCTGATAACACACCTGTATGGAGTCAGATAGTCATGTCCTGATAACACACCTGTATGGAGTCAGATAGTCATGTCCTGATAACACACCTGTATGGAGTCAGATAGTCCTGTCCTGATAACACACCTGTATGGAGTCAGATAGTCATGTCCTGATAACACACCTGTATGGAGTCAGATAGTCATGTCCTGATAACACACCTGTATGGAGTCAGATAGTCATGTCCTGATAACACACCTGTATGGAGTCAGATAGTCATGTCCTGATAACACACCTGTATGGAGTCAGATAGTCATGTCCTGATAACACACCTGTATGGAGTCAGATAGTCATGTCCTGATAACACACCTGTATGGAGTCAGATAGTCACGTCCTGATAACACACCTGTATGGAGTCAGATAGTCATGTCCTGATAACACACCTGTATGGAGTCAGATAGTCATGTCCTGATAACACACCTGTATGGAGTCAGATAGTCATGTCCTGATAACACACCTGTATGGAGTCAGATAGTCATGTCCTGATAACACACCTGTATGGAGTCAGATAGTCATGTCCTGATAACACACCTGTATGGAGTCAGATAGTCATGTCCTGATAACACACCTGTATGGAGTCAGATAGTCTGTCCTGATAACACACCTGTATGGAGTCAGATAGTCATGTCCTGATAACACACCTGTATGGAGTCAGATAGTCTGTCCTGATAACACACCTGTATGGAGTCAGATAGTCATGTCCTGATAACACACCTGTATGGAGTCAGATAGTCACGTCCTGATAACACACCTGTATGGAGTCAGATAGTCATGTCCTGATAACACACCTGTATGGAGTCAGATAGTCATGTCCTGATAACACACCTGTATGGAGTCAGATAGTCATGTCTGATAACACACCTGTATGGAGTCAGATAGTCATGTCCTGATAACACACCTGTATGGAGTCAGATAGTCAGTCCTGATAACACACCTGTATGGAGTCAGATAGTCATGTCCTGATAACACACCTGTATGGAGTCAGATAGTCATGTCCTGATAACACACCTGTATGGAGTCAGATAGTCATGTCCTGATAACACACCTGTATGGAGTCAGATAGTCATGTCCTGATAACACACCTGTATGGAGTCAGATAGTCATGTCCTGATAACACACCTGTATGGAGTCAGATAGTCATGCCTGATAACACACCTGTATGGAGTCAGATAGTCATGTCCTGATAACACACCTGTATGGAGTCAGATAGTCATGTCCTGATAACACACCTGTATGGAGTCAGATAGTCATGTCCTGATAACACACCTGTATGGAGTCAGATAGTCATGTCCTGATAACACACCTGTATGGAGTCAGATAGTCCCTGATAACACACCTGTATGGAGTCAGATAGTCATGTCCTGATAACACACCTGTATGGAGTCAGATAGTCATGTCCTGATAACACACCTGTATGGAGTCAGATAGTCATGTCCTGATAACACACCTGTATGGAGTCAGATAGTCTCCTGATAACACACCTGTATGGAGTCAGATAGTCATGTCCTGATAACACACCTGTATGGAGTCAGATAGTCATGTCCTGATAACACACCTGTATGGAGTCAGATAGTCATGCCTGATAACACACCTGTATGGAGTCAGATAGTCATGTCCTGATAACACACCTGTATGGAGTCAGATAGTCATGTCCTGATAACACACCTGTATGGAGTCAGATAGTCATGTCCTGATAACACACCTGTATGGAGTCAGATAGTCATGTCCTGATAACACACCTGTATGGAGTCAGATAGTCATGTCCTGATAACACACCTGTATGGAGTCAGATAGTCATGTCCTGATAACACACCTGTATGGAGTCAGATAGTCTGTCCTGATAACACACCTGTATGGAGTCAGATAGTCATGTCCTGATAACACACCTGTATGGAGTCAGATGTCAGTCCTGATAACACACCTGTATGGAGTCAGATAGTCATGCCTGATAACACACCTGTATGGAGTCAGATAGTCATGTCCTGATAACACACCTGTATGGAGTCAGATAGTCATGTCCTGATAACACACCTGTATGGAGTCAGATAGTCATGTCCTGATAACACACCTGTATGGAGTCAGATAGTCATGTCCTGATAACACACCTGTATGGGAGTCAGATAGTCATGTCCTGATAACACACCTGTATGGAGTCAGATAGTCTGTCCTGATAACACACCTGTATGGAGTCAGATAGTCATGTCCTGATAACACACCTGTATGGAGTCAGATAGTCATGTCCTGATAACACACCTGTATGGAGTCAGATAGTCATGTCCTGATAACACACCTGTATGGAGTCAGATAGTCATGCTGATAACACACCTGTATGGAGTCAGATAGTCATGTCCTGATAACACACCTGTATGGAGTCAGATAGTCGTCTGATAACACACCTGTATGGAGTCAGATAGTCATGTCCTGATAACACACCTGTATGGAGTCAGATAGTCATGTCCTGATAACACACCTGTATGGAGTCAGATAGTCATGTCCTGATAACACACCTGTATGGAGTCAGATAGTCATGTCCTGATAACACACCTGTATGGAGTCAGATAGTCATGTCCTGATAACACACCTGTATGGAGTCAGATAGTCATGTCCTGATAACACACCTGTATGGAGTCAGATAGTCATGTCCTGATAACACACCTGTATGGAGTCAGATAGTCCTGATAACACACCTGTATGGAGTCAGATAGTCATGATAACACACCTGTATGGAGTCAGATAGTCATGTCCTGATAACACACCTGTATGGAGTCAGATAGTCATGTCCTGATAACACACCTGTATGGAGTCAGATAGTCATGTCCTGATAACACACCTGTATGGAGTCAGATAGTCACGTCCTGATAACACACCTGTATGGAGTCAGATAGTCATGTCCTGATAACACACCTGTATGGAGTCAGATAGTCATGTCCTGATAACACACCTGTATGGAGTCAGATAGTCATGTCCTGATAACACACCTGTATGGAGTCAGATAGTCATGTCCTGATAACACACCTGTATGGAGTCAGATAGTCATGTCCTGATAACACACCTGTATGGAGTCAGATAGTCATGTCCTGATAACACACCTGTATGGAGTCAGATAGTCATGTCCTGATAACACACCTGTATGGAGTCAGATAGTCATGTCCTGATAACACACCTGTATGGAGTCAGATAGTCATGTCCTGATAACACACCTGTATGGAGTCAGATAGTCATGTCCTGATAACACACCTGTATGGAGTCAGATAGTCATGTCCTGATAACACACCTGTATGGAGTCAGATAGTCATGTCCTGATAACACACCTGTATGGAGTCAGATAGTCATGTCCTGATAACACACCTGTATGGAGTCAGATAGTCATGTCCTGATAACACACCTGTATGGAGTCAGATAGTCATGTCCTGATAACACACCTGTATGGAGTCAGATAGTCATGTCCTGATAACACACCTGTATGGAGTCAGATAGTCATGTCCTGATAACACACCTGTATGGAGTCAGATAGTCATGTCCTGATAACACACCTGTATGGAGTCAGATAGTCATGTCCTGATAACACACCTGTATGGAGTCAGATAGTCACCTGATAACACACCTGTATGGAGTCAGATAGTCATGTCCTGATAACACACCTGTATGGAGTCAGATAGTCGTCCTGATAACACACCTGTATGGAGTCAGATAGTCATGTCCTGATAACACACCTGTATGGAGTCAGATAGTCATGTCCTGATAACACACCTGTATGGAGTCAGATAGTCATTCCTGATAACACACCTGTATGGAGTCAGATAGTCATGTCCTGATAACACACCTGTATGGAGTCAGATAGTCATGTCCTGATAACACACCTGTATGGAGTCAGATAGTCATGTCCTGATAACACACCTGTATGGAGTCAGATAGTCATGTCCTGATAACACACCTGTATGGAGTCAGATAGTCATGTCCTGATAACACACCTGTATGGAGTCAGATAGTCATGTCCTGATAACACACCTGTATGGAGTCAGATAGTCATGTCCTGATAACACACCTGTATGGAGTCAGATAGTCATGTCCTGATAACACACCTGTATGGAGTCAGATAGTCATGTCCTGATAACACACCTGTATGGAGTCAGATAGTCATGTCCTGATAACACACCTGTATGGAGTCAGATAGTCATGTCCTGATAACACACCTGTATGGAGTCAGATAGTCATGTCCTGATAACACACCTGTATGGAGTCAGATAGTCATGTCCTGATAACACACCTGTATGGAGTCAGATAGTCATGTCCTGATAACACACCTGTATGGAGTCAGATAGTCATGTCCTGATAACACACCTGTATGGAGTCAGATAGTCACGTCCTGATAACACACCTGTATGGAGTCAGATAGTCATGTCCTGATAACACACCTGTATGGAGTCAGATAGTCACGTCCTGATAACACACCTGTATGGAGTCAGATAGTCACGTCCTGATAACACACCTGTATGGAGTCAGATAGTCATGTCCTGATAACACACCTGTATGGAGTCAGATAGTCTGTCCTGATAACACACCTGTATGGAGTCAGATAGTCACGTCCTGATAACACACCTGTATGGAGTCAGATAGTCATGTCCTGATAACACACCTGTATGGAGTCAGATAGTCACGTCCTGATAACACACCTGTATGGAGTCAGATAGTCATGTCCTGATAACACACCTGTATGGAGTCAGATAGTCATGTCCTGATAACACACCTGTATGGAGTCAGATAGTCATGTCCTGATAACACACCTGTATGGAGTCAGATAGTCAGTCCTGATAACACACCTGTATGGAGTCAGATAGTCATGTCCTGATAACACACCTGTATGGAGTCAGATAGTCATGTCCTGATAACACACCTGTATGGAGTCAGATAGTCATGTCCTGATAACACACCTGTATGGAGTCAGATAGTCACGTCCTGATAACACACCTGTATGGAGTCAGATAGTCCTGATAACACACCTGTATGGAGTCAGATAGTCACGTCCTGATAACACACCTGTATGGAGTCAGATAGTCATGTCCTGATAACACACCTGTATGGAGTCAGATAGTCACGTCCTGATAACACACCTGTATGGAGTCAGATAGTCACGTCCTGATAACACACCTGTATGGAGTCAGATAGTCATGTCCTGATAACACACCTGTATGGAGTCAGATAGTCCTGTAACACACCTGTATGGAGTCAGATAGTCACGTCCTGATAACACACCTGTATGGAGTCAGATAGTCATGTCCTGATAACACACCTGTATGGAGTCAGATAGTCATGTCCTGATAACACACCTGTATGGAGTCAGATAGTCAGTCCTGATAACACACCTGTATGGAGTCAGATAGTCATGTCCTGATAACACACCTGTATGGAGTCAGATAGTCATGTCCTGATAACACACCTGTATGGAGTCAGATAGTCATGTCCTGATAACACACCTGTATGGAGTCAGATAGTCATGTCCTGATAACACACCTGTATGGAGTCAGATAGTCATGTCCTGATAACACACCTGTATGGAGTCAGATAGTCATGTCCTGATAACACACCTGTATGGAGTCAGATAGTCATGTCCTGATAACACACCTGTATGGAGTCAGATAGTCATGTCCTGATAACACACCTGTATGGAGTCAGATAGTCATGTCCTGATAACACACCTGTATGGAGTCAGATAGTCATGTCCTGATAACACACCTGTATGGAGTCAGATAGTCATGTCCTGATAACACACCTGTATGGAGTCAGATAGTCATGTCCTGATAACACACCTGTATGGAGTCAGATAGTCATGTCCTGATAACACACCTGTATGGAGTCAGATAGTCTCTGATAACACACCTGTATGGAGTCAGATAGTCATGTCCTGATAACACACCTGTATGGAGTCAGATAGTCATGTCCTGATAACACACCTGTATGGAGTCAGATAGTCATGTCCTGATAACACACCTGTATGGAGTCAGATAGTCATGTCCTGATAACACACCTGTATGGAGTCAGATAGTCACGTCCTGATAACACACCTGTATGGAGTCAGATAGTCTCCTGATAACACACCTGTATGGGAGTCAGATAGTCATGTCCTGATAACACACCTGTATGGAGTCAGATAGTCATGTCCTGATAACACACCTGTATGGAGTCAGATAGTCATGTCCTGATAACACACCTGTATGGAGTCAGATAGTCATGTCCTGATAACACACCTGTATGGAGTCAGATAGTCATGTCCTGATAACACACCTGTATGGAGTCAGATAGTCATGTCCTGATAACACACCTGTATGGAGTCAGATAGTCATGTCCTGATAACACACCTGTATGGAGTCAGATAGTCATGTCCTGATAACACACCTGTATGGAGTCAGATAGTCATGTCCTGATAACACACCTGTATGGAGTCAGATAGTCATGATAACACACCTGTATGGAGTCAGATAGTCATGATAACACACCTGTATGGAGTCAGATAGTCCTGTCCTGATAACACACCTGTATGGAGTCAGATAGTCATGTCCTGATAACACACCTGTATGGAGTCAGATAGTCCTGTCCTGATAACACACCTGTATGGAGTCAGATAGTCATGTCCTGATAACACACCTGTATGGAGTCAGATAGTCATGTCCTGATAACACACCTGTATGGAGTCAGATAGTCATGTCCTGATAACACACCTGTATGGAGTCAGATAGTCATGTCCTGATAACACACCTGTATGGAGTCAGATAGTCATGTCCTGATAACACACCTGTATGGAGTCAGATAGTCATGTCCTGATAACTCACCTGTATGGAGTCAGATAGTCACGTCCTGATAACACACCTGTATGGAGTCAGATAGTCCTGATAACACACCTGTATGGAGTCAGATAGTCATGTCCTGATAACACACCTGTATGGAGTCAGATAGTCATGTCCTGATAACACACCTGTATGGAGTCAGATAGTCTCTGATAACACACCTGTATGGAGTCAGATAGTCATGTCCTGATAACACACCTGTATGGAGTCAGATAGTCATGTCCTGATAACACACCTGTATGGAGTCAGATAGTCATGTCCTGATAACACACCTGTATGGAGTCAGATAGTCATTCTGATAACACACATAGTCCTGATAACACACCTGTATGGAGTCAGATAGTCCTGATAACACACCTGTATGGAGTCAGATAGTCATGTCCTGATAACACACCTGTATGGAGTCAGATAGTCATGTCCTGATAACACACCTGTATGGAGTCAGATAGTCATGTCCTGATAACACACCTGTATGGAGTCAGATAGTCACGTCCTGATAACACACCTGTATGGAGTCAGATAGTCATGTCCTGATAACACACCTGTATGGAGTCAGATAGTCATGTCCTGATAACACACCTGTATGGAGTCAGATAGTCATGTCCTGATAACACACCTGTATGGAGTCAGATAGTCATGTCCTGATAACACACCTGTATGGAGTCAGATAGTCATTCCTGATAACACACCTGTATGGAGTCAGATAGTCATGTCCTGATAACACACCTGTATGGAGTCAGATAGTCTCCTGATAACACACCTGTATGGAGTCAGATAGTCCTGATAACACACCTGTATGGAGTCAGATAGTCTTCTGATAACACACCTGTATGGAGTCAGATAGTCTCCTGATAACACACCTGTATGGAGTCAGATAGTCATGTCCTGATAACACACCTGTATGGAGTCAGATAGTCATGTCCTGATAACACACCTGTATGGAGTCAGATAGTCATGTCCTGATAACACACCTGTATGGAGTCAGATAGTCATGTCCTGATAACACACCTGTATGGAGTCAGATAGTCCCTGATAACACACCTGTATGGAGTCAGATAGTCATGTCCTGATAACACACCTGTATGGAGTCAGATAGTCCTGATAACACACCTGTATGGAGTCAGATAGTCATGTCCTGATAACACACCTGTATGGAGTCAGATAGTCATTCCTGATAACACACCTGTATGGAGTCAGATAGTCATGTCCTGATAACACACCTGTATGGAGTCAGATAGTCTGTCCTGATAACACACCTGTATGGAGTCAGATAGTCATTCCTGATAACACACCTGTATGGAGTCAGATAGTCATGTCCTGATAACACACCTGTATGGAGTCAGATAGTCATTCCTGATAACACACCTGTATGGAGTCAGATAGTCATGTCCTGATAACACACCTGTATGGAGTCAGATAGTCCTGATAACACACCTGTATGGAGTCAGATAGTCTCCTGATAACACACCTGTATGGAGTCAGATAGTCATGTCCTGATAACACACCTGTATGGAGTCAGATAGTCATGTCCTGATAACACACCTGTATGGAGTCAGATAGTCATGCTGATAACACACCTGTATGGAGTCAGATAGTCATGTCCTGATAACACACCTGTATGGAGTCAGATAGTCATGTCCTGATAACACACCTGTATGGAGTCAGATAGTCATGCTGATAACACACCTGTATGGAGTCAGATAGTCATGTCCTGATAACACACCTGTATGGAGTCAGATAGTCATGTCCTGATAACACACCTGTATGGAGTCAGATAGTCATGTCCTGATAACACACCTGTATGGAGTCAGATAGTCATGTCCTGATAACACACCTGTATGGAGTCAGATAGTCCCTGATAACACACCTGTATGGAGTCAGATAGTCATGTCCTGATAACACACCTGTATGGAGTCAGATAGTCATGTCCTGATAACACACCTGTATGGAGTCAGATAGTCATGTCCTGATAACACACCTGTATGGAGTCAGATAGTCATGTCCTGATAACACACCTGTATGGAGTCAGATAGTCATGTCCTGATAACACACCTGTATGGAGTCAGATAGTCATGTCCTGATAACACACCTGTATGGAGTCAGATAGTCATGTCCTGATAACACACCTGTATGGGAGTCAGATAGTCATGTCCTGATAACACACCTGTATGGAGTCAGATAGTCATGTCCTGATAACACACCTGTATGGAGTCAGATAGTCTGTCCTGATAACACACCTGTATGGAGTCAGATAGTCATGTCCTGATAACACACCTGTATGGAGTCAGATAGTCATGTCCTGATAACACACCTGTATGGAGTCAGATAGTCCCTGATAACACACCTGTATGGAGTCAGATAGTCATGTCCTGATAACACACCTGTATGGAGTCAGATAGTCATGTCCTGATAACACACCTGTATGGAGTCAGATAGTCATGTCCTGATAACACACCTGTATGGAGTCAGATAGTCATGTCCTGATAACACACCTGTATGGAGTCAGATAGTCATGTCCTGATAACACACCTGTATGGAGTCAGATAGTCATGTCCTGATAACACACCTGTATGGAGTCAGATAGTCATGTCCTGATAACACACCTGTATGGAGTCAGATAGTCATGTCCTGATAACACACCTGTATGGAGTCAGATAGTCATGTCCTGATAACACACCTGTATGGAGTCAGATAGTCATGTCCTGATAACACACCTGTATGGAGTCAGATAGTCATGTCCTGATAACACACCTGTATGGAGTCAGATAGTCATGTCCTGATAACACACCTGTATGGAGTCAGATAGTCATGTCCTGATAACACACCTGTATGGAGTCAGATAGTCATGTCCTGATAACACACCTGTATGGAGTCAGATAGTCATGTCCTGATAACACACCTGTATGGAGTCAGATAGTCATGTCCTGATAACACACCTGTATGGAGTCAGATAGTCATGTCCTGATAACACACCTGTATGGAGTCAGATAGTCCTGATAACACACCTGTATGGAGTCAGATAGTCATGTCCTGATAACACACCTGTATGGAGTCAGATAGTCATGTCCTGATAACACACCTGTATGGAGTCAGATAGTCATGTCCTGATAACACACCTGTATGGAGTCAGATAGTCATGTCCTGATAACACACCTGTATGGGAGTCAGATAGTCTGTCCTGATAACACACCTGTATGGAGTCAGATAGTCATGTCCTGATAACACACCTGTATGGAGTCAGATAGTCATGTCCTGATAACACACCTGTATGGAGTCAGATAGTCATGTCCTGATAACACACCTGTATGGAGTCAGATAGTCATGTCCTGATAACACACCTGTATGGAGTCAGATAGTCATGTCCTGATAACACACCTGTATGGAGTCAGATAGTCATGTCCTGATAACACACCTGTATGGAGTCAGATAGTCATGTCCTGATAACACACCTGTATGGAGTCAGATAGTCATGTCCTGATAACACACCTGTATGGAGTCAGATAGTCATGTCCTGATAACACACCTGTATGGAGTCAGATAGTCATGTCCTGATAACACACCTGTATGGAGTCAGATAGTCATGTCCTGATAACACACCTGTATGGAGTCAGATAGTCATGTCCTGATAACACACCTGTATGGAGTCAGATAGTCATGTCCTGATAACACACCTGTATGGAGTCAGATAGTCATGTCCTGATAACACACCTGTATGGAGTCAGATAGTCATGTCCTGATAACACACCTGTATGGAGTCAGATAGTCATGTCCTGATAACACACCTGTATGGAGTCAGATAGTCATGTCCTGATAACACACCTGTATGGAGTCAGATAGTCATGTCCTGATAACACACCTGTATGGAGTCAGATAGTCGTCCTGATAACACACCTGTATGGAGTCAGATAGTCATGTCCTGATAACACACCTGTATGGAGTCAGATAGTCTTCCTGATAACACACCTGTATGGAGTCAGATAGTCATGTCCTGATAACACACCTGTATGGAGTCAGATAGTCATGTCCTGATAACACACCTGTATGGAGTCAGATAGTCATGTCCTGATAACACACCTGTATGGAGTCAGATAGTCATGTCCTGATAACACACCTGTATGGAGTCAGATAGTCATGTCCTGATAACACACCTGTATGGAGTCAGATAGTCATGTCCTGATAACACACCTGTATGGAGTCAGATAGTCAGCCTGATAACACACCTGTATGGAGTCAGATAGTCACGTCCTGATAACACACCTGTATGGAGTCAGATAGTCCTGATAACACACCTGTATGGAGTCAGATAGTCATGTCCTGATAACACACCTGTATGGAGTCAGATAGTCATGTCCTGATAACACACCTGTATGGAGTCAGATAGTCTGTCCTGATAACACACCTGTATGGAGTCAGATAGTCAGCCTGATAACACACCTGTATGGAGTCAGATAGTCATCCTGATAACACACCTGTATGGAGTCAGATAGTCATGTCCTGATAACACACCTGTATGGAGTCAGATAGTCATGCCTGATAACACACCTGTATGGAGTCAGATAGTCATGCCTGATAACACACCTGTATGGAGTCAGATAGTCACCTGATAACACACCTGTATGGAGTCAGATAGTCATGTCCTGATAACACACCTGTATGGAGTCAGATAGTCATGTCCTGATAACACACCTGTATGGAGTCAGATAGTCGCTGATAACACACCTGTATGGAGTCAGATAGTCTGTCCTGATAACACACCTGTATGGAGTCAGATAGTCTCCTGATAACACACCTGTATGGAGTCAGATAGTCCTGATAACACACCTGTATGGAGTCAGATAGTCGTCCTGATAACACACCTGTATGGAGTCAGATAGTCACGTCCTGATAACACACCTGTATGGAGTCAGATAGTCATGTCCTGATAACACACCTGTATGGAGTCAGATAGTCTGTCCTGATAACACACCTGTATGGAGTCAGATAGTCATGCCTGATAACACACCTGTATGGAGTCAGATAGTCGTCCTGATAACACACCTGTATGGAGTCAGATAGTCCTGATAACACACCTGTATGGAGTCAGATAGTCATGTCCTGATAACACACCTGTATGGAGTCAGATAGTCAGTCCTGATAACACACCTGTATGGAGTCAGATAGTCATGTCCTGATAACACACCTGTATGGAGTCAGATAGTCCTGATAACACACCTGTATGGAGTCAGATAGTCACGTCCTGATAACACACCTGTATGGAGTCAGATAGTCATGTCCTGATAACACACCTGTATGGAGTCAGATAGTCGTCCTGATAACACACCTGTATGGAGTCAGATAGTCTCCTGATAACACACCTGTATGGAGTCAGATAGTCACCTGATAACACACCTGTATGGAGTCAGATAGTCTGTCCTGATAACACACCTGTATGGAGTCAGATAGTCTCCTGATAACACACCTGTATGGAGTCAGATAGTCATGTCCTGATAACACACCTGTATGGAGTCAGATAGTCATGTCCTGATAACACACCTGTATGGAGTCAGATAGTCCTGATAACACACCTGTATGGAGTCAGATAGTCATGTCCTGATAACACACCTGTATGGAGTCAGATAGTCTTTCCTGATAACACACCTGTATGGAGTCAGATAGTCATGTCCTGATAACACACCTGTATGGAGTCAGATAGTCTGTCCTGATAACACACCTGTATGGAGTCAGATAGTCCTGATAACACACCTGTATGGAGTCAGATAGTCTCCTGATAACACACCTGTATGGAGTCAGATAGTCTCCTGATAACACACCTGTATGGAGTCAGATAGTCCTGATAACACACCTGTATGGAGTCAGATAGTCATGTCCTGATAACACACCTGTATGGAGTCAGATAGTCATGTCCTGATAACACACCTGTATGGAGTCAGATAGTCATGTCCTGATAACACACCTGTATGGAGTCAGATAGTCATGTCCTGATAACACACCTGTATGGAGTCAGATAGTCATGTCCTGATAACACACCTGTATGGAGTCAGATAGTCATGTCCTGATAACACACCTGTATGGGAGTCAGATAGTCATGTCCTGATAACACACCTGTATGGAGTCAGATAGTCTGTCCTGATAACACACCTGTATGGAGTCAGATAGTCATGTCCTGATAACACACCTGTATGGAGTCAGATAGTCATGTCCTGATAACACACCTGTATGGAGTCAGATAGTCATGTCCTGATAACACACCTGTATGGAGTCAGATAGTCATGTCCTGATAACACACCTGTATGGAGTCAGATAGTCACGTCCTGATAACACACCTGTATGGAGTCAGATAGTCATGTCCTGATAACACACCTGTATGGAGTCAGATAGTCATGTCCTGATAACACACCTGTATGGAGTCAGATAGTCATGTCCTGATAACACACCTGTATGGAGTCAGATAGTCATGTCCTGATAACACACCTGTATGGAGTCAGATAGTCATGTCCTGATAACACACCTGTATGGAGTCAGATAGTCATGTCCTGATAACACACCTGTATGGAGTCAGATAGTCATGTCCTGATAACACACCTGTATGGAGTCAGATAGTCAGTCCTGATAACACACCTGTATGGAGTCAGATAGTCATGTCCTGATAACACACCTGTATGGAGTCAGATAGTCGTCCTGATAACACACCTGTATGGAGTCAGATAGTCATGTCCTGATAACACACCTGTATGGAGTCAGATAGTCCTGATAACACACCTGTATGGAGTCAGATAGTCATGTCCTGATAACACACCTGTATGGAGTCAGATAGTCACTGATAACACACCTGTATGGAGTCAGATAGTCATGTCCTGATAACACACCTGTATGGAGTCAGATAGTCATGTCCTGATAACACACCTGTATGGAGTCAGATAGTCACGTCCTGATAACACACCTGTATGGAGTCAGATAGTCCTGATAACACACCTGTATGGAGTCAGATAGTCATGTCCTGATAACACACCTGTATGGAGTCAGATAGTCATGTCCTGATAACACACCTGTATGGAGTCAGATAGTCATGTCCTGATAACACACCTGTATGGAGTCAGATAGTCATGTCCTGATAACACACCTGTATGGAGTCAGATAGTCATGTCCTGATAACACACCTGTATGGAGTCAGATAGTCATGTCCTGATAACACACCTGTATGGAGTCAGATAGTCATGTCCTGATAACACACCTGTATGGAGTCAGATAGTCATGTCCTGATAACACACCTGTATGGAGTCAGATAGTCATGTCCTGATAACACACCTGTATGGAGTCAGATAGTCATGTCCTGATAACACACCTGTATGGAGTCAGATAGTCATGTCCTGATAACACACCTGTATGGAGTCAGATAGTCATGTCCTGATAACACACCTGTATGGAGTCAGATAGTCATGTCCTGATAACACACCTGTATGGAGTCAGATAGTCATGTCCTGATAACACACCTGTATGGAGTCAGATAGTCATGTCCTGATAACACACCTGTATGGAGTCAGATAGTCATGTCCTGATAACACACCTGTATGGAGTCAGATAGTCATGTCCTGATAACACACCTGTATGGAGTCAGATAGTCATGTCCTGATAACACACCTGTATGGAGTCAGATAGTCATGTCCTGATAACACACCTGTATGGAGTCAGATAGTCATGTCCTGATAACACACCTGTATGGAGTCAGATAGTCCCTGATAACACACCTGTATGGAGTCAGATAGTCATGTCCTGATAACACACCTGTATGGAGTCAGATAGTCATGTCCTGATAACACACCTGTATGGAGTCAGATAGTCATGTCCTGATAACACACCTGTATGGAGTCAGATAGTCACGTCCTGATAACACACCTGTATGGAGTCAGATAGTCATGTCCTGATAACACACCTGTATGGAGTCAGATAGTCCTGATAACACACCTGTATGGAGTCAGATAGTCATGTCCTGATAACACACCTGTATGGAGTCAGATAGTCATGTCCTGATAACACACCTGTATGGAGTCAGATAGTCATGTCCTGATAACACACCTGTATGGAGTCAGATAGTCATGTCCTGATAACACACCTGTATGGAGTCAGATAGTCATCTGATAACACACCTGTATGGAGTCAGATAGTCATGTCCTGATAACACACCTGTATGGAGTCAGATAGTCATGTCCTGATAACACACCTGTATGGAGTCAGATAGTCATGTCCTGATAACACACCTGTATGGAGTCAGATAGTCGTCTGATAACACACCTGTATGGAGTCAGATAGTCATGTCCTGATAACACACCTGTATGGAGTCAGATAGTCATGTCCTGATAACACACCTGTATGGAGTCAGATAGTCATGTCCTGATAACACACCTGTATGGAGTCAGATAGTCATGTCCTGATAACACACCTGTATGGAGTCAGATAGTCATGTCCTGATAACACACCTGTATGGAGTCAGATAGTCCTGATAACACACCTGTATGGAGTCAGATAGTCATGTCCTGATAACACACCTGTATGGAGTCAGATAGTCATGTCCTGATAACACACCTGTATGGAGTCAGATAGTCATGTCCTGATAACACACCTGTATGGAGTCAGATAGTCATGTCCTGATAACACACCTGTATGGAGTCAGATAGTCATGTCCTGATAACACACCTGTCTGGAGTCAGATAGTCATGTCCTGATAACACACCTGTATGGAGTCAGATAGTCATGTCCTGATAACACACCTGTATGGAGTCAGATAGTCATGTCCTGATAACACACCTGTATGGAGTCAGATAGTCATGTCCTGATAACACACCTGTATGGAGTCAGATAGTCATGTCCTGATAACACACCTGTATGGAGTCAGATAGTCATGTCCTGATAACACACCTGTATGGAGTCAGATAGTCATGATAACACACCTGTATGGAGTCAGATAGTCATGTCCTGATAACACACCTGTATGGAGTCAGATAGTCATGTCCTGATAACACACCTGTATGGAGTCAGATAGTCATGTCCTGATAACACACCTGTATGGAGTCAGATAGTCCTGATAACACACCTGTATGGAGTCAGATAGTCATGTCCTGATAACACACCTGTATGGAGTCAGATAGTCACGTCCTGATAACACACCTGTATGGAGTCAGATAGTCATGATAACACACCTGTATGGAGTCAGATAGTCATGTCCTGATAACACACCTGTATGGAGTCAGATAGTCATGTCCTGATAACACACCTGTATGGAGTCAGATAGTCATGTCCTGATAACACACCTGTATGGAGTCAGATAGTCATGTCCTGATAACACACCTGTATGGAGTCAGATAGTCATGTCCTGATAACACACCTGTATGGAGTCAGATAGTCATGTCCTGATAACACACCTGTATGGAGTCAGATAGTCATGTCCTGATAACACACCTGTATGGAGTCAGATAGTCATGTCCTGATAACACACCTGTATGGAGTCAGATAGTCATGTCCTGATAACACACCTGTATGGAGTCAGATAGTCATGTCCTGATAACACACCTGTATGGAGTCAGATAGTCATGTCCTGATAACACACCTGTATGGAGTCAGATAGTCATGTCCTGGATCAAAAGAACAAGTATTGTATGAGAGAGGACAGGAAGTGACAGTGTGTTATGGGTTAATTCTGTCCTGCCTCTCCAATCAGAGGTGAATTAAACCTTCATCTCTTTTCCTACGCCTGGGTTGACAGCATACTGATAAACTGTGATTTATAGTATCTGTATGTGTTGTCCATCCTGCTATCAAACACACACCCATGACATGACGTTGCGGCCTTGCTTTGTGATGAATAGCAGGTTATAACACTGTCCAAACATTGTTGCAACAGGTCATAAGGCTGTCACAGGACCTGGTCAATGCCACGGTGGACACATGATGTCGCACTGTCCTCATTTTTCTATGCATTATATTCCGATTAATATTGTTCTATGCAGTTTCTCAATCAATAACACATTAGTAGATGTGCACCTCAGCAAAATAATGCAACATTTGCTTCCTCTATTCTGACGTTCCCTAATTTGATCATAAGAAGAGGGAAGTATCGTTCCCCATTCCAGTGAAGATGTTGGATGTTGTGTCATTCTGCATTGTTATTTTCTTCATTCTGTGACGGATTGAGGTTAATGTTTTGTGGTGATTTCTTAATGTGTGTGGTTTTTTTTTCAGAACAGAGTGTCAGTCAGACGACATACCAATATAACAGAGAGCTTTATAGAGAAGGATGTGGAACTGCTAACTCAGCAGGCCTCAAACACGGATCTGAAATCAGCCTCCTCGCACGTACCTGTGTGTGTGTCTGTGTCTGTGTGTGTGTGTGTGTGTGTGTGTGTGTGTGTGTGTGTGTGTGTGTGTGTGTGTGTGTGTGTGTGTGTGTGTGTGTGTGAGTGCGTGCGTGCGTGCGTGCATTGCATTTATGCATTTGTTAAATTTGTAGTGCAACACATTAGACATGAGTATTGTTTGCAGGTGTGCTCATTGTTTAAACAGGTGTCCTACTTGGACCTCAGCTCACCTGTCCACCTTTAATACAGAGGAATGATGATACTGAAACCCATGGTGAGAGACTAGGCTCCACCTCCCCCTTACACCCACCTAAACTCATGGTGAGAAACTTTACATAATGATAGAGTGACTAGTGAAGAGTCTGAGAGAGAGAGAGAGATTCCGAGAGAGAGAGAGAGAGAGAGAGAGATTCCTGAAGAGAGAGAGAGAGAGAGAGAGAGAGAGATTCCTGAGAGAGAGAGAGAGAGAGAGAGATTCCTGAGAGAGAGAGAGAGAGAGAGAGAGAGAGAGAGAGAGAGAAGATTCCTGAGAGAGAGAGAGAGAGAGAGAGAGAGAGAGAGAGAGAGAGAGAGAGATTCCTGAGAGAGAGAGAGAGAGAGAGAGAGAGAGAGATTCCTGAGAGAGAGAGAGAGAGAGAGAGAGAGAGAGAGAGATATCTGAGAGAGAGCGAGAGAGAGAGAGAGAGAGAGAGAGATTCCTGAGAGAGAGAGAGAGAGAGAGAGAGAGAGAGAGAGAGAGAGAGAGATTCCTGAGAGAGAGAGAGAGAAAGAGAGAGAGAGAGAGAGATTCCTGAGAGAGAGAGAGAGAGAGGAGAGAGAGAGAGAGAGAGAGATTCCTGAGAGAGAGAGAGAGAGAGAGAGAGAGAGAGAGAGAGAGAGAGAGAGGATGCCTGAGAGAGAGAGAGAGAGAGACAGAGAGAGAGAGAGAGAGAGTATCTGAGAGAGAGCGAGAGAGAGAGAGAGAGAGAGAGAGATTCCTGAGAGAGAGAGAGAGAGAGAGAGAGAGAGAGAGAGATTCCTGAGAGAGAGAGAGCGAGAGAGAGAGAGAGAGAGAGAGATTCCTGAGAGAGAGAGAGAGAGAGAGAGAGAGAGAGATTCCTGAGAGAGAGAGAGAGAGATGCCTGAGAGAGAGAGAGAGAGAGAGAGAGAGAGAGAGAGATTCCTGAGAGAGAGAGAGAGAGAGAGAGAGAGAGAGAGAGAGATGCCTGAGAGAGAGAGAGAGAGAGTATATAAGGGACAGGAGGAGCTTTCACCGGCTCACTCGTTCTGTCTCTCTTCCTCCATCACACCTCTCTCTCTGTAGGATTTTACTGCATCAATCTGTCAAACAACTAAAGGACTCAAAGAGGTAGAGATGTCCCTCCATCTCTCATTGAGAGTTTTACTTTTGCTGGCTTTAATTTTACGCACTTTTGCACTGTTAACCTGCTGTTAGCCTGCTGTTCTTCTGCTGTTAACCTGCTGTTAAGCTGCTGTTAACCTGCTGTTAACCTGCTGTTAACCTGCTGTTAACCTGCTGTTAGCCTGCTGTTCTTCTGCTGTTAACCTGCTGTTAACCTGCTGTTAACCTGCTGTTAACCTGCTGTTAACCTGCTGTTAACCTGCTGTTCTCCTGCTGTTAACCTGCTGTTAACCTGCTGTTAACCTGCTGTTAACCTGCTGTTCTTCTGCTGTTAACCTGCTGTTAACCTGCTGTTAACCTGCTGTTAAGCTGCTGTTAACCTGCTGTTAACCTGCTGTTAACCTGCTGTTCTTCTACTGTTAACCTGCTGTTAAGCTGCTGTTAACCTGCTGTTAACCTGCTGTTAACCTGCTGTTCTTCTACTGTTAACCTGCTGTTAACCTGCTGTTAAGCTGCTGTTAACCTGCTGTTAACCTGCTGTTAACCTGCTGTTCTTCTGCTGTTCTTCTGCTGTTAACCTGCTGTTAACCTGCTGTTCTTCTACTGTTAACCTGCTGTTAACCTGCTGTTCTCCTGCTGTTAACCTGCTGTTAACCTGCTGTTCTTCTGCTGCTAACCTGCTGTTAACCTGCTGTTAACCTGCTGTTCTCCTGCTGTTAACCTGCTGTTCTTCTACTGTTAACCTGCTGTTAACCTGCTGTTAACCTGCTGTTCTTCTACTGTTAACCTGCTGTTAACCTGCTGTTAAGCTGCTGTTAACCTGCTGTTAACCTGCTGTTAACCTGCTGTTAACCTGCTGTTCTTCTGCTGTTAACCTGCTGTTAACCTGCTGTTAACCTGCTGTTAAGCTGCTGTTAACCTGCTGTTAACCTGCTGTTAACCTGCTGTTCTTCTACTGTTAACCTGCTGTTAAGCTGCTGTTAACCTGCTGTTAACCTGCTGTTAACCTGCTGTTCTTCTACTGTTAACCTGCTGTTAACCTGCTGTTAAGCTGCTGTTAACCTGCTGTTAACCTGCTGTTAACCTGCTGTTCTCCTGCTGTTAACCTGCTGTTAACCTGCTGTTAACCTGCTGTTAACCTGCTGTTCTTCTGCTGTTAACCTGCTGTTAACCTGCTGTTAACCTGCCGTTAACCTGCTGTTCTTCTGCTGTTCTTCTGCTGTTAACCTGCTGTTAACCTGCTGTTCTTCTGCTGTTAACCTGCTGCTAACCTGCTGCTAACCTGCTGCTAACCTGCTGCTAACCTGCTGCTAACCTGCTGTTAACCTGCTGCTAACCTGCTGCTAACCTGCTGTTAACCTGCTGCTAACCTGCTATTCTCTCTCCTGGTATTCTGGTATTTAAAGAATGTGTTTTATGATTTTCAGATAGTGCGTGTCGACATGTTGGCTACTCTGGAGACGGTGAGAGTGAGTTTATTTTATACCTCAAGAGACTCTGTGTTTTCTATTGTAAAAAGGGTCAGGGAGGCCTGTTTCTGTGTGTGTGTGAATCCTTCTTTCACCCTTCTGCCAAACTCCCAGACTGACTGACCACGACTCTGTTTGATCAATGTGCTGTAGCTATGCAGCTAGAATAATTCTAAATAAGTCTTTATTTTCTGTGTGTTTATATTCCCTTGATGTTGCTGTGAGAGTGACCAACACTTGCATATATTTGCTAGTCAAAGCAGACAGTGTGTGTGTGTGTGTGTGTGTGTGTGTGTGTGTGTGTGTGTGTGTGTGTGTGTGTGTGTGTGTGTGTGTGTGTGTGTGTGTGTGTGTGTGTGTGTGTGTGTGTGTGTGTGTGTGTGTGTGTGTGTGTGTGTGTGTGTGTAGTCAAAGTAGCCGAGCAGGTTGCTGTTGTGCGTCTTCAGAACAACAACAGCCTAACAGTTATTAACTACAGTACAGTATTAAATATATACTACTGTGTATTACTATACAATAACTACAGTACACTACTAACACCTTCTGGTCCGTACATCAACTATTAAATATATACTACTGTGTATTACTATACAATAACTACAGTACACTACTAACACCTTCTGGTCCGTACAACAACTATTAAATATATACTACTGTGTATTACTATACAGTAACTACAGAATACTACTAACACATCCATACAACAACTATTAAATATATACTACTGTGTATTACTATACAATAACTACAGTACACTACTAACACCTTCTGGTCCGTACAACAACTATTAAATATATACTACTGTGTATTACTATACAGTAACTACAGAATACTACTAACACGTCCATACAACAACTATTAAATATATACTACTGTGTATTACTATACAATAACTACAGAATACTACTAACAGAACTTTTAAAAGAGAGACCAGGGCCTGCATTTATAAAGTGTCTTCAAAGTTGGAGTTATCTGATATTGGAAAGGAGTCTTGTCAGTTATAGAATAAAAAAAAACAGACAGTGATGTGAGGAAATATCACATGCAGACGTGATCCCCGTTCAGACGTGATCCCCGTTCAGATGTGATCCCCGTTCCGAAGTGATCCCCGTTCAGACGGGATCCCCGTTCAGACAGGATCCCATTCAGACGGGATCCCCCTTCAGACGGGATCCCCCTTCAGACGTGATCCCCGTTCCGAAGTGATCCCCGTTCAGACGGGATCCCCGTTCAGACGGGATCCCCCTTCAGACGTGATCCCCGTTCCGAAGTGATCCCCGTTCAGACGGGATCCCCGTTCAGACAGGATCCCATTCAGACGTGATCCCCTTTCAGACGGGATCCCCCTTTTTCAATTTTGTGGGATTCCAGATGTCATTAGAAGATGTTGATGGCAGTGATTTATTACAGTCCTTGTTACAGTCCTTGTTACAGTCCTTGTTACAGTCCTTATTACAGTCCTTGTTACAGTCCTTATTACAGTCAGTGTTACAGTCCTTGTTACAGTCCTTGTTACAGTCCTTGCTACAGTCCTTATTACAGTCCTTGTTACAGTCCTTGTTACAGTCCTTGTTACAGTCCTTATTACAGTCCTTGTTACAGTCCTTATTACAGTCAGTGTTACAGTCCTTGTTACAGTCCTTGTTACAGTCCTTGTTACAGTCCTTATTACAGTCCTTGTTACAGTCCTTATTACAGTCCTTGTTACAGTCCTTGTTACAGTCAGTGTTACAGTCAGTGTTACAGTCCTTGTTACAGTCCTTGTTACAGTCCTTATTACAGTCCTTGTTACAGTCCTTGTTGCAGTCCTTATTACAGTCCTTGTTACACTCCTTATTACAGTCCTTGTTACAGTCCTTGTTACAGTCCTTGCTACAGTCTTTACTACAGTCCTTGTTACAGTCCTTATTACAGTCCTTGTTACAGTCCTTGTTACAGTCCCTGTTACAGTCCTTATTACAGTCGTTATTACAGTCCTTATTACAGTCCTTGTTACAGTCCTTGTTACAGTCCTTATTACAGTCCTTGTTACAGTCCTTGTTACAGTCCTTGTTACAGTCCTTGATACAATCCTTATTACAGTTGGTGTTACAGTCCTCGCTACAGTCCTTGTTACAGTCCTTGTTACAGTCCCTGTTACAGTCCTTATTACAGTCGTTATTACAGTCCTTGTTACAGTCCTTGTTACAGTCCTTGTTACAGTCCTTGTTACCTTCCTTATTACAGTCCTTGTTACAGTCCTTGTTACAGTCATTGTTACAGTCCTTGTTACAGTCCTTGTTACAGTCCTTGTTACAGTCATTGTTACAGTCCTTATTACAGTCCTTGTTACAGTCAGTGTTGCAGTCAGTGTTACAGTCCTTGTTACAGTCCTTATTACAGTCCTTGTTACAGTCAGTGTTACAGTCCTTATTACAGTCCTTATTACAGTCCTTGTTACAGTCCTTATTACAGTCCTTATTACAGCCCTTGTTACAGTCCTTGTTACAGTCCTTGCTACAGTCTTTGCTACAGTCTTTGCTACAGTCCTTGTTACAGTCCTTGTTACAGTCCTTGTTACAGTCCTTGTTACAGTCATTAATACAGTCAATAATACAGTCCTGTTACAGTCCTTGTTACAGTCCTTGTTACAGTCAGTGTTACAGTCCTTGTTACAGTCCTTATTACAGTTGGTGTTACAGTCCTCGTTACAGTCCTTGTTACAGTCCTTGTTACAGTCCTTGTTACAGTCCTTATTATAGTCAGTGTTACAGTCCTTATTACAGTCCTTGTTACAGTCCTTATTAAAGTCCTTGTTACAGTCCTTGTTACAGTCCTTGTTACAGTCCTTGCTACAGTCCTTATTACAGTCCTTGTTACAGTCCTTGTTACAGTCCTTATTACAGTCCTTGTTACAGTCCTTGTTACAGTCCTTGTTACAGTCCTTATTACAGTCCTTGTTACAGTCCTTATTACAGTCCTTGTTACAGTCCTTGTTACAGTCCTTATTACAGTCCTTTTAACAGTCATTGTTACAGTCCTTATTACAGTCCTTGTTACAGTCCTTGTTACAGTCCTTGTTGCAGTCCTTATTACAGTCCTTGTTACAGTCCTTGTTACAGTCCTTGCTACAGTCTTTACTACAGTCCTTGATACAGTCCTTGTTACAGTCCCTGTTACAGTCCCTGTTACAGTCCTTGTTACAGTCCTTGTTACAGTCCTTGTTACAGTTGGTGTTACAGTCCTTATTACAGTCATTGTTACAGTCCTTATTACAGTCATTGTTACAGTCCTTGTTACAGTCCTTGTTACAGTCAGTGTTGCAGTCAGTGTTACAGTCCTTGTTACAGTCCTTATTACAGTCCTTGTTACAGTCAGTGTTACAGTCCTTATTACAGTCCTTATTCCAGTCCTTGTTACAGTCCTTATTACAGTCCTTGCTACAGTCCTTGTTACAGTCCTTGTTACAGTCATTGTTACAGTCATTGTTACAGTCCTTATTACAGTCCTTGTTACAGTCCTTGTTACAGTCATTAATACAGTCAATAATACAGTCAATAATACAGTCCTTGTTACAGTCCTTGTTACAGTCCTTATTACAGTCCTTGTTACAGTCCTTGTTACAGTCCTTGTTACAGTCCTTGTTACAGTCCTTGTTACAGTCCTTGTTACAGTCCTTATTACAGTCCTTGTTACAGTCCTTGTTACAGTCCTTATTACAGTCCTTGTTACAGTTCTTTATATTTTATATTTTTTTTTAGTCATTTAGCAGATGCTCTTATCCAGAGCAACTTACAGTAGTGCATACATTTCATACATTTTTCTCCGTACTGGTCCCCCGTGGGAATCGAACCCACAACCCTGGCGTTGCAAACACCATGCTCTACCAACTGAGCCACACGGGACCAGTCCTTGCTACAGTCTTTGCTACAGTCCTTGTTACAGTCCTTGTTACAGTCCTTGTTACAGTCATTAATACAGTCAATAATACAGTCCTTGTTACAGTCCTTATTGCAGTCCTTTTTACAGTCCTTGTTACAGTCCTTGTTACAGTCCTTATTACAGTCCTTATTACAGTCCTTGTTACAGTCCTTGTTACAGTCCTTATTACAGTCCTTGTTACAGTCCTTGTTACAGTCCTTATTACAGTCCTTATTACAGTCCTTGTTACAGTCCTTGTTACAGTCATAGTTACAGTCATTAACACAGTCAACAATACAGTCCTTATTACAGTCCTTGCTACAGTCCTTGTTACAGTCCTTGTTACAGTCCTTGTTACATTCCTTGTTACAGTCCTTATTACAGTCCTTGTTACAGTCCTTGTTACAGTCCTTGTTACAGTCCTTGTTACAGTCCTTGTTACAGTCCTTATTACAGTCCTTGTTACAGTCCTTATTACAGTCCTTATTACAGTCCTTGTTACAGTCCTTTTTACAGTCCTTGTTACAGTCCTTGCTACAGTCTTTGCTACAGTCCTTGTTACAGTCCTTGTTACAGTCCTTGTTACAGTCCTTGTTACAGTCATTAATACAGTCAATAATACAGTCAGTGTTACAGTCCTTATTACAGTCCTTGTTACAGTCCTTGTTACAGTCCTTGTTACAGTCCTTGTTACAGTCATTAATACAGTCAATAATACAGTCAATAATACAGTCCTTATTACAGTCCTTGTTACAGTCCTTGTTACAGTCCTTGTTACAGTCCTTATTACAGTCCTTGTTACAGTCCTTATTACAGTCCTTGTTACAGTTCTTGTTACAGTCCTTGTTACAGTCCTTATTACAGTCCTTGTTACAGTCCTTGTTACAGTCCTTGTTACAGTCCTTGTTACAGTCCTTGTTACAGTCCTTGTTACAGTCCTTGTTACAGTCCTTATTACAGTCCTTATTACAGTCCTTATTACAGTCCTTGTTACAGTCCTTGTTACAGTCATAGTTACAGTCATTAACACAGTCAACAATACAGTCCTTATTACAGTCCTTGCTACAGTCCTTGTTACAGTCCTTATTACAGTCCTTGTTACAGTCCTTGTTACAGTCCTTGTTACAGTCCTTGTTACAGTCCTTGTTACAGTCCTTGTTACAGTCCTTGTTACAGTTCTTGTTACAGTCCTTGTTACAGTCCTTATTACAGTCCTTTTTACAGTCCTTGTTACAGTCCTTGTTACAGTCCTTATTACAGTCCTTATTACAGTCCTTGTTACAGTCCTTGTTACAGTCCTTGTTACAGTCCTTATTACAGTCCTTATTACAGTCCTTATTACAGTCCTTGTTACAGTCCTTGTTACAGTCATAGTTACAGTCATTAACACAGTCAACAATACAGTCCTTATTACAGTCCTTGCTACAGTCCTTGTTACAGTCCTTGTTACAGTCCTTGTTACAGTCCTTGTTACAGTCCTTATTACAGTCCTTGTTACAGTCATTGTTACAGTCCTTGTTACAGTCCTTGTTACAGTCATTGTTACAGTCCTTATTACAGTCCTTGTTACAGTCAGTGTTGCAGTCAGTGTTACAGTCCTTGTTACAGTCCTTATTACAGTCCTTGTTACAGTCAGTGTTACAGTCCTTATTACAGTCCTTATTACAGTCCTTGTTACAGTCCTTATTACAGTCCTTGTTACAGTCCTTGCTACAGTCTTTGCTACAGTCCTTGTTACAGTCCTTGTTACAGTCCTTGTTACAGTCATTGTTACAGTCATTAATACAGTCAATAATACAGTCAGTGTTACAGTCCTTATTACAGTCCTTGTTACAGTCCTTGTTACAGTCCTTGTTACAGTCATTAATACAGTCAATAATACAGTCAATAATACAGTCCTTGTTACAGTTCTTGTTACAGTCCTTGTTACAGTCCTTATTACAGTCCTTGTTACAGTCCTTATTACAGTCCTTATTACAGTCCTTGTTACAGTCCTTGTTACAGTCCTTATTACAGTCCTTGTTACAGTCCTTATTACAGTCCTTATTACAGTCCTTGTTACAGTCCTTGTTACAGTCATAGTTACAGTCATTAACACAGTCAACAATACAGTCCTTATTACAGTCCTTGCTACAGTCCTTGTTACAGTCCTTGTTACAGTCCTTGTTACAGTCATTAATACAGTCAATAATACAGTCATTAATACAGTCAACAATACAGTCCTTGTTACAGTCCTTGTTACAGTCCTTGTTACAGTCTTTGTTACAGTCCTTGTTACAGTCCTTATTACAGTCCTTGTTACAGTCCTTGTTACAGTCCTTGTTACAGTTCTTGTTACAGTCCTTACTACAGTCCTTCTTACAGTCCTTCTTACAGTCCTTATTACAGTCCTTGTTACAGTCCTTGTTACAGTCCTTATTACAGTCCTTGTTACAGTCCTTGTTACAGTCCTTGTTGCAGTTCTTGTTACAGTCCTTGTTACAGGTATTGAAGTTATATCCAGTGATTGTGTGCTGAGTATGTTTGAGCTAGAAGGTGTATATAAATACAGTAATTTTACAACATATTAGAAACATTAGGACATGGACCGACCAGGTGAATCCAGGTGAAAGCTATGATCCCTTATTGATGTCACCTGTTAAATCCACTTCAATCAGAGTAGATGAAGGGGAGGAGACAAGTTAAAGAAGGATTTTTAAGCCTTGAGACAATTGAGACATGGATTGTTTATGTGCGACCATTCCGAGGGTGAATGGGCAAAACAAAATATTAAAGTGCCTTTGAACGGGGTATGGTGGTAGGTGCCAGGCACACTGGTTTGAGTGTGTCAAGAACGTCAACGCTGCTGGGTTTTTCACACTCAACAGTTTCATATATGTATCTAGAATGTTCCACCACCCAAAGGACATCCAGCCAACTTGACACAACTGTGGGGAAGCATTGGGAGTCACCTTGAACGCTTTCGACACCTTCTAGAGTCCCACGCCCTGACGAATTGAGGCTGTTCTGAGGGCAAAATGGGCTACAACTCAATATTATACACAAATATACACAGTATGTGTACACTGACCATGCTGTCTCCTCTCCTCTAGATGGGTTATATCTCAGGCTGGTCCGGTCCTGCCCAGACCCCAGTAGAGGTGGACCTGGAAGTCATTGAAGAATACCTGCAGGAACACTCCCTGGATGTTCAACACACACCACCTACGCCTCCTACCACGCCCGCTCAGCAAACACACACACACTCAAACCAACACCAGGGAACCAGCATCATAGGTGAGCGTGTGTGAGTTAATTCATTGATTGATTGATTGATTGATTGATTGATTGATTTAATTATCTTATTGATTGATTAATAAACTGATTGCCTGATTGGTTGATTGATTAATTGAGTGATTGATTGGTTGATTGATTTAATTATCTTATTGATTGATTAATAAACTGATTGCCTGATTGATTGATTGAGTGATTGATTGATTGATTGATTGAGTGGTTGATTGATTTAATTGATCGACTGATTGATTTATACATTTGTTTATTATCTTATTGATTGATTAATAAATTGATTGCCTGATTGGTTGATTGGTTGATTGGTTGATTGCCTGATTGGTTGATTGGGTGATTGCCTGATTGGTTGATTGGGTGATTGCCTGATTGCCTGATTGGTTGATTGGGTGATTACCTTGATTGGTTGATTGGTTGACATATTGTCTCTCCAGAGAACAGCTGGTCTGGTCAGTATGCCTACCAGTGGCATTACGACTATAGTTCTCCTAATAAGGAATATGAAAAACAGGCTCCGCACACAGAATGGCCTCGTCTTCATGGCAACCACTGGGTGAGCACAATGAACACACCCTCTCACACACCATGCTGGCGTTGCAAACACCATGCTCTACCAACTGAGCCACAGGGAAGCTATGAACAATGAACACACCCTCTCACACAACATGCGCGCCGTAGGAGCCGTAACGCAGGAAAAAATAGCATTTAGCTATTTTATTAAGTGATTACAATATTATAATTGATGTATATTTGCACATTTGTATAATGTTAATATTTAGGCCCTTCCACTATAGACATTTCAATAGGAAAACCCCCCTGTTAGAACTTAGCCATTAGCTTAGCCTGCGGGACATCATATGCCTGACTGCTTAGCTCATTGGGCAAGAAGAAGTCGATGGACTGTTCAATTCATTTCCTTTGTAAAAATGTACATTGCGGTATAGAAGGTCAAGACAGCTGAGAAGGCTGCTCCACTACACATACAACATTACTATTACACGTTTACTACACACATACAACACTCAACATGACTACTACCCGTTTACTACACACATACAACATTACTACTACCCGTTTACTACACACATACAACATTACTACTACACGGTTACTACACACATACAACATGACTACTACACGTTTACTACACACGTACAACACTAAACATGTACTACACGGTTACTACACACATATAACACAACAGGGCTACTACCCGTTTACTACACACATACAACATTACTACTACACGGTTACTACACACATACAACATGACTACTACACGTTTACTACACACGCACAACACTAAACATGTACTACACGTGTACTACACACATACAACAGGGCTACTACATGTGTACTACACAGTACTACATATTATTAATACTACACAGTACTACACATTATTAATACTACACAGTACTACACATTATTAATACTACACAGTACTACACATTATTAATACTACACAGTACTACACGTTATTAATACTACACAGTACTACACATTATTAATACTACACAGTACTACACGTTATTAATACTACACAGTACTACACATTAATAAGGAAAGAGGTTGATATGAATCAGCTGAGGCTGATTGTAATAATAATAATAACGTCAGACTCCTATATAACCTGTCTGACTGAGTAGAGGTGTGTGTTTCAGGAGCGCGGCGCCTACTCCAACGAGACAACACCCTGCAGCGAGTCCGATTCCACCGGCTCCGTCTGTCTAGACTACCCACCATCCTCTCCTGCCGATGCTCTGACCTGCCCCCCTGCTGAGAGGAGAGGCAGGAAGACGAGCGAAACGCTGCCCCTGGCTTCACACTCAGGTAACAACAATACACACACCCACACCACTATATACACCACTATACACACCACTATACACACTACCCACACCACTATACACACCACTATACACACCACTATACACACTACCCACACCACTATATACACCACTAAACACACCACTATACACACTACCCACACCACTATATACACCACTATACACACACACTATACACACTACCCACACCACTATACACACCACTATACACACCACTATACACACTACCCACACCACTATATACACCACTATACACACCACTATACACACTACCCACACCACTATATACACCACTATACACACCACTATACACACTACCCACACCACTATATACACCACTATACACACCACTATACACACTACCCACACCACTATATACACCACTATACACACCACTATACACACTACCCACACCACTATACACACCACTATACACACCACTATACACACTACCCACACCACTATATACACCACTATACACACCACTATACACACTACCCACACCACTATATACACCACTATACACACCACTATACACACTACCCACACCACTATATACACCACTATACACACCACTATACACACTACCCACACCACTATATACACCACTATACACACCACTATACACACCACTATACACACCACTATACACACTACCCACACCACTATATACACCACTATACACACCACTATACACACTACCCACACCACTATATACACCACTATACACACCACTATACACACTACCCACACCACTATATACACCACTATACACTACCCACAACACTACATACACCCACAGCACTATATACACCACTATACACACCACTATACACTACCCACAACACTACACACACCCATAGCACTATATACACCACTATACACACCACTATACACACTACCCACCCCACTATATACACCACTACCCACACCACTATACACTACTATACACACTACCACAACAATACATACACCCACAGCACTACACACCACCCACACCACTATACACCCACAGCACTATATACACCACTATACACACCACTATACACACTACCCACACCACTATACACACACAACAATACATACACCCATAGCACTACACACTACCCACAACACTACATACACCCACAGTACTATATACACCACTATACACACCACTATACACACTACCCACACCACTATACACACACAACAATACATACACCCATAGCACTATACACTACCCACAACACTACATACACCCACAGTACTATATACACCACTATACACACCACTATACACACTACCCACACCACTATACACACACAACAATACATACACCCATAGCACTACACACTACCCACAACACTACATACACCCACAGTACTATATACAGCCTTCCCTGTAGCTCAGTTGGTAGAGCATGGTGTTTGCAACGCCAGGGTTGTGGGTTCGATTCCCACGGGGGGCCAGCAAAAAAAAATGTATGAAATTGTATGAAATGTATGCATTCACTACTGTAAGTCGCTCTGGATAAGAGCGTCTGCTAAATGACTAAAATGTAAATGTAAATATACACCACTATACACACCACTATACACACCACTATACACACGACTATACACTACCCACAACACTACACACACCCATAGCACTATACACACCACTATACACACCACTATATACACCACTACCCACACCACTATACACTACTATACACACTACCACAACAATACATACACCCACAGCACTACACACCACCCACAACACTATACACACTACCCACACCACTATACACCCACACCACTACCTACTACCACACCACTACACACACCCACAGCACTATACACACCACTATACACACTACCCACAACAATACATACACCCACTCAGGTAACAACAATACACACACCCACACCACTATATACACCACTATACACACCACTATATACACCACTATACACACCACTATACACACCACTATACACACTACCCACACCACCATACACACCACTATACATACACACCCACACCACCATACACACCCACACCACTATACACACCACTATACACCCATAGCACTATACACACCACTACACACACCCACACCACTACACACACCCACACCACTATACACACACACCACTATACACCAACCCCACTACACACACACACACCACTACACACACACACCACTATACACCCACACCACTACACACACCACTATTCACTACCACACCACTACACACTACCACACCACAATACACTACCCACACCACTACACACTACCACACCACTATACACACTACCCACACCACTACCCACACCACTACCCACACCACTATACACACTACCCACATTACACTACCCACACCACTACACACTACCCACACCACTATACACTACCCACACCACTATACACACCCACACCACTATACACTACCACACCACTATACACACTACCCACACCACTATACACACTACCCACACCACTATACACTACCCACACCACTACACACACCCACACCACTATACACACTACCACACCACTATACACTACCCACACCACTACACACTACCCACACCACTATAAACTACCCACACCACTATACACTACCCACACCACTATACACTACCACACCACTATCCACACTACCCACACCACTATACACACCCACACCACTATACACACTACCCACACCACTATACACTACCCACACCACTATACACTACCCACACCACTATGCACACTACCCACACCACTATACACACTACCCACACCACTATACACACTACCCACACCCACACCACTATACACACTACCCACACCACTATACACACCCACACCACTATACACACTACCCACACCACTATACACACTACCCAAACACTATACACACACCCACACCACTATACACACTACCCACACCACTATACACACTACCCACACCACTATACACACCCACACCACTATACACACTACCCACACCACTATACAAACTACCACACCAGTACACACTACCCACACCACTATACACACCCACACCACTATACACACTACCCACACCACTATACACACCCACACAACAATACACACCCACACCACTATACACACTACCCACACCACTACACATTACCCACACCACTATAAACTACCCACACCACTATACACTACCCACACCACTATACACTACCCACACCACTACACACACCCACACCACTATGCACACTACCCACACCACTATAGACACTACCCACACCCACACCACTATACACACTACCCACACCACTATACACACTACCCACACCACTACACACTACCCACACCACTACACACACCCACACCACTACACACACCCACACCACTATACACACTACCCACACCACTATACACACACCCACACCACTATACACACTACCCACACCACTATACACACTACCCACACCACTATACACACTACCACACCACTACACACTACCCACACCACTATACACTACCCACACCACTACACACACTACCCACACCACTATACACACACCCACACCACTACACACACTACCCACACCACTATACACACTACCCACACCACTATACACACCCACACCACTATACACACTACCCACACCACTACACCACTACCCACACCACTACACACTGACACCACTACATACTGACACCACTACACACTGAACACCACTACACACTGACACCACTACACACTGAACACCACTACACACTGACACCACTACACACTGAACACCACTACACACTGACACCACCACATACTGACACCACTACATTTTGACACCACTACACTTTGACACTGACACCACTACACACTGAACACCACTACACACTGAACACCACTACACACTGACACCACTACACACTGAACACCACTACACACTGAACACCACTAAATACTGACACCACTACATACTGACACCACCACACACTGACACCACTACCTACTGACACCACTACACACTGACACCACTATACACTGACACCACTACACACTGACACCACCACACACTGACACCAGTATCACTGACACCACCACACCAGTACACACTGACACCCCTACACACTGACACCACCACACACTGACACCACCACACCACTACACACTGACACCAGTACACACAGACACCACCACACACTGACACCACCACACCACTACACACTGACACCAGTTTCACTGACACCACTACACACTACCCACACCACTATACACACCCACACAACAATACACACCCACACCACTATACACACTACCCACACCACTATACACACCCACACAACAATACACACCCACACCACTATACACACTACCCACACCACTACACATTACCCACACCACTATACACTACCCACACCACTATACACTACCCACACCACTATACACTACCACACCACTATCCACACTACCCACACCACTATACACTACCCACACCACTACACACACCCACACCACTATGCACACTACCCACACCACTATAGACACTACCCACACCCACACCACTATACACACTACCCACACCACTATACACACTACCCACACCCACACCACTATACACACTACCCACACCACTACACACTACCCACACCACTACACACACCCACACCACTACACACACCCACACCACTATACACACTACCCACACCACTATACACACACCCACACCACTATACACACCCACACCACTATACACACTACCCACACCACTATACACACTACCCACACCACTATACACACTACCCACACCACTATACACACTACCCACACCACTATACACACTACCACACCACTACACACTACCCACACCACTATACACTACCCACACCACTACACACACTACCCACACCACTATACACACCCACACCACTACACACACTACCCACACCACTATACACACTACCCACACCACTATACACACTACCCACACCACTATACACACCCACACCACTATACACACTACCCACACCACTACACCACTACCCACACCACTACACACTGACACCACTACATACTGACACCACTACACACTGAACACCACTACACACTGACACCACTACACACTGACACCACTACACACTGAACACCACTACACACTGACACCACTACACACTGAACACCACTACACACTGACACCACCACATACTGACACCACTACATTTTGACACCACTACACTTTGACACTGACACCACTACACACTGAACACCACTACACACTGAACACCACTACACACTGAACACCACTAAATACTGACACCACTACACACTGACACCACTACACACTGACACCACTACACACTGACACCACCACACACTGACACCAGTATCACTGACACCACCACACCAGTACACACTGACACCACTACACACTGACACCACCACACACTGACACCACCACACCACTACACACTGACACCAGTACACACAGACACCACCACACACTGACACCACCACACCACTACACACTGACACCAGTTTCACTGACACCACTACACACTGACACCAGTACACACTGACACCACTACACACTGACACCAGTACTCACCAGTGACCCCTCTCTCACTCTTCTATCAGACCCATGTCCCATCCAGCCAGCTACACACACCAACCTTAATAACGAATAAACAATAATAAATAACAATATACTTACTTCCTGTATCCCGCCTTTGCCCCCCCACCCGACAGGAAAGAAGAAGGAGCGTCTGTTCCACTTCCTGTTTGAGATGCTTCAGACCCCCTCCATGCGAAGCTGCATCTGGTGGGTACAGTCCTGCTCCGGAACCTTCCAGTTCTCCTCCCAGAACAAGGAACGTCTAGCCCAGCTGTGGGGACGCAGGAAGGGGAATCGCAAGACCATGACTTACCAGAAGATGGCCCGGGCGCTCAGAAACTACAGCAGAACGGGGAGAGATTTGTAAAGTGAAGAGGAAGCTCACGTACCAGTTTAGCGAGGGAACACTAAGGGGGGCTGCAGGGAGCGTGTTAGGGAGGGAGAGTAGGAGGAACATATGTTAGCACAGTTACCTGGCAGGGCACAAAGATAAATACTGAGTATTTGTACCATGAGGAAGTGGAGGAGGAGGAGCAAGAGGAAGAGGAGGAGGAGCAGGTGGAGGAGGAAGAGGAGGAGGAGGAGCAAGAGGAAGAGGAGGAGGAGCAGGTGGAGGAGGAAGAGGAGCAGCAGGAGGAGGAAGAGGAGGGAAGAGGAGCAGAAGGAAGAGTATAAAGAGGGGGAGGAGGAGGAAGAAGAGGGTGAGGAGCAACATCACCCTAAACCCTAAACCTTCTGCCTTCAACATGTAGAAGCTAGGGTGAGGGCCTTCAACATGTAGAAGCTAGGGAAAGGGCCTTCAACATGTAGAAGATAGGGAAAGGGCCTTCAACATGTAGAAGCTAGGGAAAGGGCCTTCAACATGTAGAAGCTAGGGAAAGGGTCTTCAACATGTAGAAGCTAGGGAAATGGCCTTCAACATGTAGAAGCTACGGAAAGGCTAGGGAAAGGGCCTTCAACATGTAGAAGCTAGGGTGAGGGCCTTCAACATGTAGAAGCTAGGGTGAGGGCCTTCAACATGTAGAAGCTAGGGTGAGGGCCTTCAACATGTAGAAGCTAGGGAAAGGCTAGGGAAAGGGCCTTCAACATGTAGAAGCTAGGGAAAGGGCATTCAACATGTAGAAGCTAGGGAAAGGGCCTTCAACATGTAGAAGCTAGGGTGAGGGCCTTCAACATGTAGAAGCTAGGGTGAGGGCCTTCAACATGTAGAAGCTAGGGTGAGGGCCTTCAACATGTAGAAGCTAGGGAAAGGGCCTTCAACATGTAGAAGCTAGGGAAAGGGTCTTCAACATGTAGAAGCTAGGGAAAGGGCCTTCAACATGTAGAAGCTAGGGTGAGGGCCTTCAACATGTAGAAGCTAGGGTGAGGGCCTTCAACATGTAGAAGCTAGGGTGAGGGTCTTCAACATGTAGAAGCTAGGGAAAGGGCCTTCAACATGTAGAAGCTAGGGAAAGGGCCTTCAACATGTAGAAGCTAGGGAAAGACCCTTCAACATGTAGAAGCTAGGGAAAGGGCCTTCAACATGTAGAAGCTAGGGAAAGGGAAAGGGCCTTCAACATGTAGAAGCTAGGGAAAGGGCATTCAACATGTAGAAGCTAGGGAAAGGGCCTTCAACATGTAGAAGCTAGGGCAAGGGCCTTCAACATGTAGAAGCTAGGGAAAGACCCTTCAACATGTAGAAGCTAGGGAAAGACCCTTCAACATGTAGAAGCTAGGGAAAGGGCCTTCAACATGTAGAAGCTAGGGAAAGGGCCTTCAACATGTAGAAGCTAGGGTGAGGGCCTTCAACATGTAGAAGCTAGGGAAAGGGGAAGGGCCTTCAACATGTAGAAGCTAGGGAAAGGGCCTTCAACATGTAGAAGCTAGGGAAAGGGCCTTCAACATGTAGAAGCTAGGGTGAGGTTCTTCAACATGTAGAAGCTAGGGTGAGGTTCTTCAACATGTAGAAGCTAGGGAAAGGGCCTTCAACATGTAGAAGCTAGGGAAAGGGCCTTCAACATGTAGAAGCTAGGGAAAGGGAAAGGGCCTTCAACATGTAGAAGCTAGGGAAAGGGCCTTCAACATGTAGAAGATAGGGAAAGGGTCTTCAACATGTAGAAGCTAGGGAAAGGGCCTTCAACATGTAGAAGCTAGGGAAAGGGAAAGGGCCTTCAACATGTAGAAGCTAGGGAAAGGGAAAGGGCCTTCAACATGTAGAAGCTAGGGTGAGGGCCTTCAACATGTAGAAGCTAGGGAAAGGGCCTTCAACATGTAGAAGCTAGGGTGAGGGTCTTCAACATGTAGAAGCTAGGGAAAGACCCTTCAACATGTAGAAGCTAGGGAAAGGGCCTTCAACATGTAGAAGCTAGGGAAAGGGCCTTCAACATGTAGAAGCTAGTGAAAGACCCTTCAACATGTAGAAGCTAGGGAAAGACCCTTCAACATGTAGAAGCTAGGGTGAGGGTCTTCAACATGTAGAAGCTAGGGTGAGGGTCTTCAACATGTAGAAGCTAGGGAAAGGGGGACTTCGGGGGCTACAGAAGGGACAAGCCTTTGAACATTGGCTTTGAACATTATTTGTAAATCTGAGGATTGTCGTTATATGAAAACTACTTCATAAGTAGAGTTTGAATGAATCTCTAATGGCACTGATTGTTTTATACACCTAATGAAGAAGTTGGTGGATCTGATTATATATTTTTCTACACTTTCTTTTTTCTTTTATATTTTGTCTTTAATCGTGTGTTTTGATAAACTGGTTTAGAGAAGATCCATGTGTTTGGAAATAACGTTTTAAACGATTTTTTTTTTTTTTTTTTGGTCCTATGATTTTAACAAAATGTCTGATATCTACCCTCATACTGTAATGGTGTTGGCCCAGCATCGCCCGGGTTTGGGCCCGGTGTTCGGCCGTCATTGTAAATAAGAATTTGTTCTTAACTGACTTGCCTAGTTAAATAAAGGTTACATTACTTTTTTTTTTCTTTTTAAATGCTGGAGAGAGAAGTGATTCATATACACACTGCACATAGATTTACCCCCCACACAGTTCCCACGGGCTGTATGCAAAGCAATCAGCGCAGACCAACAGTCTGGCTAATGAATAACAGCACTAGAGTAACTCAACACCACCTATCCACCACTGACTGGAGTCTGCCTAGGGGAGGACGGCTCGTAATAATGTCTGGAACGGAGTCAGTGGAATGGAATCAAACACATGAAAACCATGATGATTTGATGGCGTTCAGGTTTACTCCGTTCCATCCATTACTACGAGCCGTCCTCCCCTCAACAGCCATACACCTACTCACTCACACATAGGGGAGAAAGAGAAGGTTGTTGTTAGATTAGATATACTTGTGCACTTGTTCTGCATTATCAATAATCTAATTTTGTGGTATATTATATGATATTATATCTGTAAGTCTTCATGCAAATGAAGAAAGTAAGCAGGCTCCTACACAGTGAACGGATTATGTTATATTTAAATAGCCTACAGCTTGACTCTCATATTCAAACAAGCTCACACACATACAATTCCGGTAAAAGCCACAGCGGGGCGCTATTTCCACACCTTCTCTTTGCGTTTTATTTACATTTTACATTTACGTCATTTAGCAGACGCTCTTATCCAGAGCGACTTACAAATTGGCTGCATTCACCTTATGATATCCAGTGGAACAACCACTTTACAATAGTGCATCTATATCTTTTTTTTTTATGGCGCCGCCTTGTGTACTAAGCTGGTAATACCGTATATCCCAGTATGAGAGAAGGACAGTGTCTCCTGGCTCCCTGTGTGTCCCAGTCCCAGTCCCAGTCCCAGTCCCTGATCCCAGGACAGTGTCTCCTGGCTCCCTGTGTGTCCCAGTCCCAGTCCAGTCCCTGATCCCAGGACAGTGTCTCCTGGCTCCCTGTGTGTCCCAGTCCCAGTCCAGTCCCCTGATCCCAGGACAGTGTCTCCTGGCTCCCTGTGTGTCCCAGTCCCAGTCCCAGTCCCAGTCCCTGATCCCAGGACAGTGTCTCCTGGCTCCCTGTGTGTCCCAGTCCCAGTCCAGTCCCTGATCCCAGGACAGTGTCTCCTGGCTCCCTGTGTGTCCCAGTCCCAGTCCAGTCCCTGATCCCAGGACAGTGTCTCCTGGCTCCCTGTGTGTCCCAGTCCCAGTCCCAGTCCCAGTCCCTGATCCCAGGACAGTGTCTCCTGGCTCCCTGTGTGTCCCAGTCCCAGTCCAGTCCCTGATCCCAGGACAGTGTCTCCTGGCTCCCTGTGTGTCCCAGTCCCAGTCCAGTCCCTGATCCCAGGACAGTGTCTCCTGGCTCCCTGTGTGTCCCAGTCCCAGTATAATCGTTGATGTGCTGTAGCATGTCCATGTCATATAAACAATAAAAGCTGGTGAGTGTTGCTTCAGTGATGACACTTTGTGCTGAGAATCTGCCCATAGCAACGCCCCTGGCTTGTTCTGTCCGCCCATAGCAACGCCCCGGCTTGTTCTGTCTGCCCATAGCAACGCCCCTGGCTTGTTCTGTCCGCCCATAGCAACGCCCCCGGCTTGTTCTGTCCGCCCATAGCAACGCCCCCGGCTTGTTCTGTCCGCCCATAGCAACGCCCCGGCTTGTTCTGTCCGCCCATAGCAACGCCCCGGCTTGTTCTGTCCGCCCATAGCAACGCCCCGGCTTGTTCTGTCCGCCCATAGCAACGCCCCGGCTTGTTCTGTCCGCCCATAGCAACGCCCCCGGCTTGTTCTGTCCGCCCATAGCAACGCCCCGGCTTGTTCTGTCCGCCCATAGCAACGCCCCGGCTTGTTCTGTCCGCCCATAGCAACGCCCCGGCTTGTTCTGTCCGCCCATAGCAACGCCCCGGCTTGTTCTGTCCGCCCATAGCAACGCCCCGGCTTGTTCTGTCCGCCCATAGCAACGCCCCGGCTTGTTCTGTCCGCCCATAGCAACGCCCCGGCTTGTTCTGTCCGCCCATAGCAACGCCCCGGCTTGTTCTGTCCGCCCATAGCAACGCCCCGGCTTGTTCTGTCCGCCCATAGCAACACCCCGGCTTGTTCTGTCTGCCCATAGCAACACCCTTGTTCTGTCTGCCCATAGCAACACCCTTGTTCTGTCTGCCCATAGCAACGCCCTTGTTCTGTCTGCCCATAGCAACACTATTATTCTACAATAAAGAAAAACCCTTGGATGAGTAGATTTGTCCAAACCTTGACTGGTGCTGTATGTGATATGAATGACCAAAGGGGTCTGATTTTAAACTAAGTACAGGGCTTTCATCAAGGTTAGGGGCTTTCATCAAGGTTAGGGGCTTTCATCAAGGTTAGGGGCTTTCATCAAGGTTAGGGGCTTTCATCAAGGTTGGGGGCTTTCATCAAGGTTAGTGTTTCTGTAGGTTAGGGGCTTTCATCAAGGTTAGTGTTTCTGTAGGTTAGGGGGCTTTCATCAAGGTGTTTCTGTAGGTTAGGGGGCTTTCATCAAGGTGTTTCTATAGGTTGGGGGGCTTTCATCAAGGTGTTTCTGTAGGTTGGGGGCTTTCATCAAGGTGTTTCTGTAGGTTAGGGGGCTTTCATCAAGGTTAGTGTTTCTGTAGGTTAGGGGCTTTCATCAAGGTGTTTCTGTAGGTTAGGGGCTTTCATCAAGGTGTTTCTGTAGGTTAGGGGCTTTCATCAAGGTGTTTCTGTAGGTTGGGGGGCTTTCATCAAGGTGTTTCTGTAGGTTAGGGGGCTTTCATCAAGGTGTTTCTGTAGGTTAGGGGCTTTCATCAAGGTGTTTCTGTAGGTTAGGGGCTTTCATCAAGGTGTTTCTATAGGTTGGGGGCTTTCATCAAGGTGTTTCTGTAGGTTAGGGGCTTTCATCAAGGTGTTTCTGTAGGTTAGGGGGCTTTCATCAAGGTGTTTCTGTAGGTTAGGGGCTTTCATCAAGGTGTTTCTGTAGGTTAGGGGCTTTCATCAAGGTGTTTCTGTAGGTTAGGGGCTTTCATCAAGGTGTTTCTGTAGGTTAGGGGCTTTCATCAAGGTGTTTCTGTAGGTTAGGGGCTTTCATCAAGGTGTTTCTGTAGGTTAGGGGCTTTCATCAAGGTGTTTCTGTAGGTTAGGGGCTTTCATCAAGGTGTTTCTGTAGGTTAGGGGGCTTTCATCAAGTGTTTCTGTAGGTTAGGGGGCTTTCATCAAGGTGTTTCTGTAGGTTAGGGGGCTTTCATCAAGTGTTTCTTGGTGTAACGTCGTCTCCAGGCTGTTGAACACTCAGCACATATCATCCTGGGATATCAACCATTCAGGGTTGGCCTTAGTGGGAGTGACCATCTATAGGAGTGACCTTACTGAGTAAAGTATTTGTCATCGTCACTGGTTACCACAGTCACAAAGTCATAATTATTGCTAAACCCTGCCTCATTTCCACAATTTATCTTCTTAAAATGTGATTTTTAAACCGAACCCTAACTAATGAAGGACAAGTTTGAGGCATTTGTCCACCAGACCTTCCGTGTATTTGGGCAGAAGTGTCTGAGAACGAGATTAGTTGTAATGTGGCTAACATAACTTCACTTCAGAGAGTAAGCCGTCCTTCAGCACAACAGTCACCCTTTATAAAGCACATGTTTATATCATATTCCACATAGTGGGTTATGTCACATTTGACATTGGTGATTGTGTCAACACAGTTATTCCACATTTATGAACCCTTTTTAAGGCATGACAAACGGTTATAGATGCTTTGTAACACATTTATGTAGTGCTTATGAAGGCATTATGAAAGCTTTATGAAGCCTTTATAAGCTGAGCCCTGCTGATTTATCCAACTGTTTTAAACACCAACCTTGTAAAGGTGTATAGACAGGTCCTAATCGGCTACTCGATGGGAGTTTAACCGTTGTTTTTGGAAAAGATTTGTGAGAAATAACCATTTTGGTGTTTTTGAAAAGGGTGGCTTAAACGGTTACAGAAACTTTCAATAAAAATAAACTAACAGCTATGGCCCTGACTCATTTCTGTTCATTGGAGTATGGTTGACTGAGTGTTTCAGTTCTCTAAAATGACTTCCTCTGCTACGTTCCTTTCCTACATTTACAGGACCGGGTCAAAGGACTATGTTCAAAGGACAGGGTCAATGGACAGGGTCAATGGACCGGGTCAAAGCAATGTAGAGGAGGGCTAGTGCTAATTCTATTATTTCAGTAAGTATTAGTCCTGCTTGACACGCTGGTTGCCCTTCTCATTCCGGCCCTTTCCCTGTAGGAGGAGAACATCCATATCCAGCCTGTTGAAGCACAGGGGATCCACAGTGTGACAGAGAAGAGATGAGACCATTCTAACCACGTCTAGCACTGACCACCACGTCTAACACTGACCACCATTCTAACCACGTCTAACACTGACCACCATATCTAACACTGACCACTATTCTAACCACATCTAACACTGACCACCATATCTAACACTGACCACTATTCTAACCACATCTAACACTGACCACCATTCTAACCACATCTAACACTGACCACTATTCTAACCACATCTAACACTGACCACCATTCTAACCACATCTAACACTGACCACCATTCTAACCACGTCTAACACTGACCACCATATCTAACCACATCTAACACTGATAACCACATCTAACACTGACCACCATTCTAACCACGTCTAACACTGACCACCACATCTAACACTGACCACCACATCTAACACTGACCACCATTCTAACCACATCTAACACTGACCACCACGTCTAACACTGACCACCATTCTAACCACATCTAACACTGACCACCACGTCTAACACTGACCACCATTCTAACCACATCTAACACTGACCACCATTCTAACCACGTCTAACACTGACCACCATATCTAACACTGACCACTATTCTAACCACATCTAGCACTGACCACCATTCTAACCACATCTAACACTGACCACCACATCAAACACTGACCACTATTCTAACCACGTCTAACACTGATAACCACATCTAACACTGACCACCATTCTAACCACGTCTAACACTGACCACCACATCTAACACTGACCACCACATCTAACACTGACCACCATTCTAACCACATCTAACACTGACCACCACATCTAACACTGACCACTATTCTAACCACGTCTAACACTGACCACCATTCTAACCACGTCTAACACTGACCACCATTCTAACCACGTCTAACACTGACCACCATTCTAACCACATCTAACACTGACCACCATATCTAACACTGACCACCATTCTAACCACGTCTAAAACTGACCACCATTCTAACACTGACCACCATTCTCTAACCACATCTAACACTGACCACCATTCTAACACTGACCACCATTCTCTAACCACTAACACTGACCACCATTCTAACCACATCTCACACTGACCACCATTCTCTAACCACGTCTAACACTGACCACCATATCTAACCACATCTAACACTGATAACCACATCTAACACTGACCACCATATCTAACACTGACCACCACATCTAACACTGACCACCATTCTAACCACATCTAACACTGACCACCATATCTAACACTGACCACCATTCTAACCACATCTAACACTGACCACCATATCTAACACTGACCACCATTCTAACCACATCTAACACTGACCACCACATCTAACACTGACCACCATTCTAACCACGTCTAACACTGACCACCATATCTAACACTGACCACTATTCTAACCACATCTAACACTGACCACCACATCTAACCACGTCTAACACTGACCACCATTCTAACCACATCTAACACTGACCACCACATCTAACCACGTCTAACACTGACCACCATTCTAACCACGTCTAACACTGACCACCATTCTAACCACGTCTAAAACTGACCACCATTCTAACCACATCTAATACTGACCACCACATCTAACACTGACCACCATTCTAACCACGTCTAACACTGACCACCATATCTAACACTGACCACTATTCTAACCACATCTAACACTGACCACCACATCTAACCACGTCTAACACTGACCACCATTCTAACCACATCTAACACTGACCACCACATCTAACCACATCTAACACTGACCACCATTCTAACCACGTCTAACACTGACCACCATTCTAACACTGACCACCATTCTCTAACCACATCTAACACTGACCACCATTCTAACACTGACCACCATTCTCTAACCACTAACACTGACCACCATTCTAACCACATCTAACACTGACCACCATTCTCTAACCACGTCTAACACTGACCACCATTCTAACCACGTCTAACACTGACCACCATTCTAACCACGTCTAACACTGACCACCATTCTAACACTGACCACCATTCTCTAACCACATCTAACACTGACCACCATTCTAACACTGACCACCGTTCTCTAACCACTAACACTGACCACCATTCTAACCACATCTCACACTGACCACCATTCTCTAACCACGTCTAACACTGACCACCATTCTAACCACGTCTAACACTGACCACCATTCTAACCACGTCTAACACTGACCACCATTCTCTAACCACGTCTAACACTGACCACCATTCTCTAACCACGTCTAACACTGACCACCATTCTAACCACATCTAACACTGACCACCATATCTAACCACGTCTAACACTGACCACCATATCTAACCACGTCTAACACTGACCACCATTCTAACCACTAACACAGTGTGACAGAGAAAAGATGAGACCATTCTAACCACATCTGATGTCCACTTTTGAGAATTGATTCAACATTCAATCTATTCTGACAGTCGACGTTAAATGTATTTTGTGATGCACATCAAGTCACATTGACATAAAGGACAGCGACAACTTAACTATCCCATATCGCTCCTTTGTAACATACAAATGAACAGGCTATTTCAAAAGTGCTACTGCGTAATGACATTGAACTTTTAAGGCCACACGTTAAAGGATCGTGTCGGGCTTGCTGAACCTGGGAATTGTAACTTTAACAATACACAACAACTCAAAAGTGCCTACATTCAGGCATTGTTTATCAGGCAAGAAAATGACAACTGGCTTATCTCTGATGATGTCGTTAGTACCTTCGCTGGCTGACTGGACCCGAGCTGTAAATACATTTAACAAACGGATTTACTCTATTTTTTTATTTTTTTTGCAATACAAAGGCTTCTTAATTCACACTAAGCAGTGTTCATGAGTACCACTGTATACGCTTTTGGGGCTTCAGTAATGAAAAGGTTCAACACAAACAAACCAGTAACCAAGTTTGACGTGAAGCCAAGCCTAAGACCTCTCCCATACCGTATGTGGGAAACCGTTAAGACATGGTCATCACCTGCAGTAGGCAAGAAATAATGAGAATTAAAGTGAATTAAAATGATGCTTTAAAGTTATTTATTTTTCTGTGTGTGAAAATACAAAACAGGTTTTAATAAAGTAATAACATTTTGACATTAAGGTCTTCAATCAACATGTCAACAACGCGACAACAGTGTCATGCTCTGTCAAAAGTAGAGGTAAACATCTCAAGTATGTCATACATAATCCCTAGCTGTGTATTTCCGCTTTCCATGTTGTCTGTTGTCTGTAGCTTGTGAGGTGTGGAAACACTTTGTTGCTTTTATGGATTTTGTCTTGTTGCTTTTTGTTCTATGTTGCTCTGTCTGCTATGCTACATCTTGCTTGTCCTATGTTGCTCTGTCTGCATGCTACATCTTGCTTGTCCTATGTTGCTCTGTCTGCATGCTACATCTTGCTTGTCCTATGTTGCTCTGTCTGCATGCTACATCTTGCTTGTCCTATGTTGCTCTGTCTGTATGCTACATCTCGCTTGTCCTATGTTGCTCTGTCTGTATGCTACGTCTTGCTTGTCCTATGTTTCTCTGTCTGTATGCTACATCTTGCTTGTCCTATGTTGCTCTGTCTGTATGCTACGTCTTGCTTGTCCTATGTTGCTCTGTCTGTATGCTACATCTTGCTTGTCCTATGTTGCTCTGTCTGCATGCTACATCTTGCTTGTCCTATGTTGCTCTGTCTGCATGCTACATCTTGCTTGTCCTATGTTGCTCTGTCTGCATGCTACATCTTGCTTGTCCTATGTTGCTCTGTCTGTATGCTACATCTCGCTTGTCCTATGTTGCTCTGTCTGTATGCTACGTCTTGCTTGTCCTATGTTTCTCTGTCTGTATGCTACATCTTGCTTGTCCTATGTTGCTCTGTCTGTATGCTACGTCTTGCTTGTCCTATGTTGCTCTGTCTGTATGCTACATCTTGCTTGTCCTATGTTGCTCTGTCTGCATGCTACATCTTGCTTGTCCTATGTTGCTCTGTCTGCATGCTACATCTTGCTTGTCCTATGTTGCTCTGTCTGCATGCTACATCTTGCTTGTCCTATGTTGCTCTGTCTGTATGCTACATCTCGCTTGTCCTATGTTGCTCTGTCTGTATGCTACGTCTTGCTTGTCCTATGTTTCTCTGTCTGTATGCTACATCTTGCTTGTCCTATGTTGCTCTGTCTGTATGCTACGTCTTGCTTGTCCTATGTTGCTCTGTCTGTATGCTACATCTTGCTTGTCCTATGTTGCTCTGTCTGCATGCTACATCTTGCTTGTCCTATGTTGCTCTGTCTGTATGCTACATCTCGCTTGTCCTATGTTGCTCTGTCTGTATGCTACGTCTTGCTTGTCCTATGTTTCTCTGTCTGTATGCTATGTCTTGCTTGTCCTATGTTGCTCTGTCTGTATGCTACATCTTGCTTGTCCTATGTTTCTCTTTCTGTGTGCTACATCTTGCTTGTCCTATGTTGCTCTGTCTGTATGCTATGTCTTGCTTGTCCTATGTTGCTCTGCGTGTGCTCACTGCTCAATGATTGTCTGTATTATAATTGTTTTTAATAACCTGCCCAGGGACTGCGGTTGAAAATTAGCCGGCTGGTTAAAACCGGCACTTTTACTGAAACGTTGATTAATGTGCGCTGTCCCTGTAAAAATAAAA
>NW_025547069.1:0-29339 GCF_905237065.1 Salmo salar | reverse complement strand
TTTATGTCGTCCTGTCATCCAGTCATAATGTCCCAGATGACAACCGAACTGACATACATACTACATTCGTTCCCAAGCATATTTCCAACTGGTTTTATTACACAAAATATGGTTCCTTTTTTCCCCATTTGTTTGATGTTCCCAGACTCTCTATATTTAACACAGGCTATCCGGTCCTTCAGTAGGGTCAGAGAGGGAAGGGAGAAGGTATTTATGGGGGGGTCATACAACCTTACCCACAGCCAAACGTCATGACAACGGTGAGAGACAGTTCCTCAGTTTAGTTTTTTAAATGTTGATTGGAGATTAGCAGTGTTTGAAATTCTGTGCCATGTCACTCAACTGTGATTATCCAATTAACTGTCCATTTTATCCATACAACATGTGGTCTGGAAAATAATCAACATTAATACAATGGCATCAATACTAAGATAAGGCATATTCATTTATAATAATCCAATGACAAGTGAAAATTCGTCGCTAGCAACATCAGACTAACCAGCTATCAATGACGTGCGTAAAATGTACCCCTAACGATGTGAGATAGCTACATAAAAACAAAATACATAATTCTGTAATAATGAAAAAATATTCTTTAACTATTGAAAACTTAGGTAGAAAAACAGGGGAAATCATTTTAGATACCGTTACTTACAGTTCTGGTATTCACGTACTGTGATGAATAAATTGGTCTCAAAAGGAAATAATGTCCAAATCTGAGACTTTGCATTCAAAGCTGCACTTGGTAATGAGCTAAACACTCTGCCAGCTTGGGATAGCGCTGTGATGTCATCACTGAGTTCTTAAAAAGGGACAGGCTTTCTTACACAGCCAGCCCCAAATGCTCTGCACGTACATTCTAACCAGATTTAAAGTCTAGATGACAGGTTCTTGTGGCCACGTTCAAGGATGGCTGGGAGCTGAACCAGCTGCGTAGGTAAGTCCGACCCTTGACCTGGAATAGCAGCAGTCCTAATACGTCCACCACGATGAGAACCACTTGATCCACAGTAAGGTCCCTTCATTCCCCCACTTCTGTCTTTTCTGTCGACTTGGCAAGTAATAGCAAACCAACAGGGACCAAAAGTGATCAGCAAGGACTGGCTGTGCTTCGCCGACGGTTTCCCTAGGATGTTACAGGAGTCATACAAAACCTGAGGAAGAGATGTGTCGTAGCGTCCCAAGAGTAGGAGGCTTGGTGTGATGGGGATCTGGATCAACGAAATCAAAGGAGATGGACCAGAGGGGTTTTTGAGTGCAACATTCCCTCCACTTCGAGTAAGCACAGTGTGGGGCACACGGGTTTCAGTGACGGTCTGTTCCTGAGTATGACCTTGAGAGCAGTGTACGATCACGCTCTGGGTGACGAGAAGCGGACCAAAACGCAGCTGGGAGCACGTTACATGTTTATTCTTTACACTGAAATAAACACGCATACACAAAATCAAGAAAATGCCGATACGTTAACTGCTCAAAAACAGAGACAACACCCGCACAAACAGCGTGGGGAAAAAGCGGAACTAATGTGATCCCAATCAGAGACAACTAGCGACAGCTGTCTCTGATTGGGAATCGACAGAACCCAACATAGAAATAACCCACATAGATCTAACACAAGGCTATAACGCACACATAGAAAAACAAACCAAGGAAAAATACCCAACATGACACACCTTGACCAAAATACCCGAGTTCACCTGGTCAGGGCGTGACAGTACCCCCCCCCCCAACGGTGCGTACTCCCGGCGCACCAAACTTAAGTCTATTAGGGGAACCCGGGTGGGCGCCTCACCCTCGGTGGAGGCTCTGGCCCCGGGCGTGTTCTTTCCCCCGCCTCCACCTTAGCCCTACCCCTCTGGCCCGGACTGGACCACTGTGGAGCTGCATGCTCCAAGCTCCGGAGCGGAGCCGTCGACCGGAAACAGGATTGGGCACCGGTGGACCGGACACGGGCCGTGCCGGACTGGAACACGCACCACTGGCTTGGTGCGGGCAGCAGGAACGGGCCGGGCCGGACTGGGGAACACGCACCACTGACTTGGTGCGGGGGAGCAGGGACGGGCCTGACAGGACTGTGGACATGCACCGTGGGCTTGGTGCGGGAGCAGGGACGGGCCGGACAGGACTGTGGACACACACCGTGGGCTTGGTGCGGGGAACAAGAACGGGCCGGACAGGACTGTGGACACGCACCGTGGGCTTGGTGCGGGGAACAGGGATGGGCCGGACAGGACTGGGGACACGCACCACTGACCTGGTATTGGGAGCAGGGACGGGCCGGGCGGACTGGGAACACGCACCACTGGCTTGGTGCGGGGAGCAGGAAAACGGGCCGAGCCAGACTGGGGACACGCACCACTGACTTGGTGCGGGGAGCAGGGACGGGCGGACAGGACTGTGGACACGCACCGTGGGCTTGGTGCGGGGGGAGCAGGGACGGGCCAGACAGGACTGTGGACAAGCACCGTGGGCTTGGTGCGGGGAACAGGGACGGGCCGGGCAGGACTGTGGACACGCACCGTGGGCTTGGTGCAGGAACAGGGATGGGCCGGACAGGATTGGGGACACGCACCACTGACTTGGTGCAGGGAGCAGGGACGGGCCGGACCGGACTGGGGACACGCACCGTGGGCTTGGTGCGGGGAACAGGAACGGGCCAGACAGGACTGTGAACACGCCCTGGTGAACTGAAGAGTGGAGCCGGTTTAGCCACTCGTCCTGGCTGGATGCCCATCCTAGCACGGCATGTGCTGGGCATGTCCACCGGACGCACCGGGCTGTGCGGGCGCACTGGCGACACAGCGTGCAACTCCGCATCCCATGGCTTGGTGCGGGGAGCAGGGACGGGCCGGACAGGACTGTGGACATGCACCGTGGGCTTGGTGCGGGGGAACAGGAACGGGCCAGACAGGACTGTGAACACGCACTGGTGAACTGAAGCGTGGAGCCGGTTTAGCCACTCGTCCTGGCTGGATGCCCATCCTAGCACGGCATGTGCTGGGCATGTCCACCGGACGCACCGGGCTGTGCGGGCGCACTGGCGACACAGCGCCGCAACTCCGCCTCCCATGGCTTGAGTGCGGGGAGCAGGGACGGGCCGGACAGGACTGTGGACATGCACCGTGGGCTTGGTTCGGGGAACAGGAACGGGCCAGACAGGACTGTGAACACCCACTGGTGAACTGAAGCGTGGAGCCGGTTTAGCCACTCGTCCTCGCTGGATGCCCATCCTAGCACGGCATGTGCTGGGCATGTCCACCGGACGCACCGGGCTGTGCGGGCGCACTGGCGACACAGCACGCAACTCCGCATCCCATGGCTCCTCCTCCAGATCTTCCCTCAGCAGGTCCTCAATCAACCGCCTCATCTTCGTCTCCTCCTCCGCCGGTCATCCCCCACGAGAGCAGTGGTCTGGGCTCTTCCTCTGCCCTTCCGGACCACCCCATTAGCCCCCCACAAAATGTCTTGGGGGTGTCTTCCGGGCCTCCTCGACGACGCCGCCTGCGACTCCGTCCACCGGCTGGCATTACCTCCTCGACCTGGGAATCCTTTCGCCAGGGTCCTTTCCCCGACATGATCTCCTCCCAGGTCCAGAACTCCTTCCCCTCGCGAGCCCATCTCTCGCGCTCCTTATCCTCCCGCTGCTTGGTCCTGGTTTGGTGGGGTGTTCTGTAACGATCGTCGTCGGGTGACGAGGAAGCGGACCAAAACGCAGCTGGGAGCGAACACGTTTATTCTTTACACTGGAAATAAACACGTACACAAAATCAAGAAAATGCCGATACGTTAACTGCTCAAAAACAAAGAGACAACACCCCACAAACAGCGTGGGGGAAAAAGGAACTTAATGTAATCCCAATCAGAGACAACTAGCGACAGCTGTCTCTGATTGGGAATCGACAGAACCCAACATAGAAATAACCCACATAGATCTAACACAAGGCTATAACGCACACATAGAAAACAAACCAAGGAAAAATACCCAACATGACACACCTTGACCAAAATACCCGAGTTCACCTGGTCAGGGCGTGACAAGCAGGCTTCACTGATTTCACCTCTTTTCCACATTCCAAAGTGAGGAGCGTTTGGCGCAGTTGAATTAGAATGTTATCCTCTGTGCGGCCAACTGTTCCTTCAGCTGGGGGCCCATCGCTTTGTGAAGGCCTCTCGCAGTTCTCGGTCTCCTCCAACGAAGTTCATAACATTGTCCAAAAGAAGCTCGAAAGGCTTGCCTCAACGTGCAAGGAAGCATCTAAGAGACATCAGGAAGGCATCGGCATCCAGGCTCTCCAGGAGGTCCAGGTAGGTGCAGCGGCTGGTCATGCTTTTGTAGACGATGCCCCATCAGTTGTCATTGCAATGTTTTTTATGTTGAATGGTCCAAAACAATCCACTTCGGTAGAGTAGAAGGGTGGCTTGTACAGTCGCAGATGAGCAGGAGGTAGGTCTGCCATCTTTTGAACTTCAGGTTGGCGTGCCATCTTTGGCATTTGAAATAGGTGTGCTGAAACATTCGGATGGCTTCTCTTCCCCACAGAATCCAGTATCTACAGCGCAGTTCCGTCAGAACCCTCTCTGGGCTGAGATGGAGGAGAGTCTCGTTGAAATCTTGAATAACTAGCTTGGTCAGTGGATCATGTGGATCCAAGACGATGGGGTGCATATCATCCATCTCCAGGTGCTCTGCTCTTCGCAGTCTACCGCCAACTCTAAGGAGTCCTGCATCCTTCTCATACTCAGGAGACGAGGGACCCAGATGACTGTTAGAAGGTATAGACCGGTTTGACATGACGTCCTTGACCTCTTCAGGAAACGATTCCATCTGAGCTTGCTTCAAGAGAAGGTTCTCTGCAGCTATGTAGTTTGCTGCTTCACTGGGTGAACTGGAGAGTTTATCGGCCGCCCGTATAGGGATCTAGCTGTTACCTTCATAAAGTTTTTCCATGTATCAAACTTGCTGATACCTGGGAGCTGAGGACTGGAACTGACAGACATGTCCGCAGAAGGCTGATTTCTTCAGTTCGCTGTCATCAGGCTCCGGGTCAGCAACAGGCATTGAAGGCCACTGATCTTCTGAGTGTTGGAGGAACTCGGGGCATTGGTGCCATCCATGTGGTTGGCCAGCTCTTGGCCCGAGTGATGTCATCAGCCGGGTTGTTCGCAATATGTTCGCAATATCCATAAATCCATATACCTCCAGTTGGCTACATCCATAAGGTTCTGAATCTCTGCAACACAAGTTCCTAAGAAGACCTTGTACCTACATGATTCTGTCTTGAGCCAATGAAGGACTGTGGTGGAATCGGACCAGAGGATGACTTGTCCGATGGGCAGGGTGAGTTCTGCTTGGAGGACACTGGCCAGCTGAGCCCCAATGAGTGCAGCACTCAGCTCCAAGCGTGGCATCGACAGCTGCTTCTTTGGCGCAATGTGAGACCTGGTCAGAACGAAGGAAATGTGTACCTGCTTCTGGTCATACACAGTCCGCATGTAGGCAACAGAGCCATATTCTCTCTCTGATGCATCACAGAATATGTGAAGGTCTCTGGTTGACTTTGGATTGTCAGCATATGGTGGTGCGTAAGTTCTGGGGGAAATCCATCTAGACAAAGTCAGGAATCTCTAGTTCCCAGACAAGCATTCTGTCCAGCAGGCTCTGATGATGAATGTTGACCCAACCTATCCCTTATTTTCACAGGTCCTGGACGAGTACCTTGCCCCGGGTTGTGAAAGGCTCGATGTAGCCTAGTGGGTCGTATTGACGGGCGAGCATGCTGTAGATATTCCTCATTGTTGGTTCCTGGAGATCTGTGCTACTTTGGGAAAGCCACAGTTTGCTGCTTTCCGATCTGGCCTCAGATGTTAGGTGCTCAATGACAGCTGATACGCCAGTGGGCTAGCAATGTATCTAAACACCTCTGGTATGGAGCAACTGACGCAGTCCATTAATGAGGTTTCTTGCTTCATCGGCAGAGGGGATGCTTCGAAGGCAGTTGTCCACGTAGAATGACTCCTCGACTGACTTCACAAGCTCAAGGCTGACTCCTACATTGTCCTGAATGTGTCACTGCAGAGTGTAGATGGCACTCATAGATCCTTGGTTCTTCATTTCTATGCATGTTCCACCAGATGAAGCGTAGCATCAGTTTGTCAGCTGGTAAGAGGCGGATCTGATTAAACATGCCTTTGATGTCTCCACTTACAAGTACGGCATGTTGACGGAATCTGAGGAGGACACTGAGCAGGGATGGTCCCAACGTTGGTCCAGGGAAGAGAAGGTCATTGAGCGACTGTCCTTTAAGCTTGAACGAACAGTTAAACACAATCCTATCCTTTCCATTGTGATGCACAATATGGTGGAGTATAAACCAGGACTCAGTAGATTGTTCAGTTACCTCGGGTGGCAACAGTGACACGTAACCTGCCGTCAGCAGCTTCTTGATCTCCTGACAGTACACCTCTGTGCATTTTGGCTCGTTTGCGAGTCTTCGCTCCGTGCTACGGAGGCTTGGCAGTACAGCTTCCTTTGGAGCGCGGAGAGTTGCATCGTTGACTCAACGAAACATGGGTGTAGTGTAGTGCTGAACGACATCAACTTATATCCTAGAAGATGACTTCTAGAGAAGCGTCATGGCTTGCTGGTCTTGTTTCGAGCGAGTCGCCAGCTTCTCACTCACATAGGGAAGGGTATCAATCTGCCAAAGTCACTCCACGTTTTTGAAGAGCTCGGCGGAAGGCGAAACAGTAGTGGTGAGCAGGCACTGTTGTTCAGCTGGTGCTGTGTGCACAAAGCTAGTAGCGCCTTGCTAGTACCAGCAGAGTTTGGTGTGGACAGCCAGTGTAGCTGTATGGGTATCAGAAGGTGAAGCATGTCTGAACCAATCAGCAGCAGAGGTTGAGCTTGGTCCACAGGTGGCAAAGGCAGCTTGCAGAGGTGGTCATATCGCTTTTGGAGAGCTGCTACTGGGAGGAGTGTTCAGAAAAGCCTAGGTAGTCTGCAGTGAATGCCTGACGTGTCTGACATTCTTGAACTGTTTAAGCAAGAGGGGACACGTCAAAGGTAACTGAGGCACCTTGCAGTTGCAAATCATCTTGTCGAACAGTCCTGAGGGTGAGGGTCTCCGGCTCAGAACTGAGGTTTAGTTGTTGAACAGCGTGTGGCAGGATGCTATGATTCAGTCATTCTTCATTCAAACTAACAGGAAAAGGTTAATCTGGTGAATTTGGCCATCAGTTGGCAAGGCAATAATGGGCCGGGGCCTCAATGAAAAGATGGGACAGTGTGTTAGAAATACCAGAGCCGATTACTGGTCGATGGCAAAATGGCAGATTCTCAGGCACCCCTTGACCCCTATATGTGCACGTGTCTGCTTGTAAACAACATTCTTCCCCTTGCTGTAAGAAAGTGTTTTGGCAAATAAAGTTGAAATTCAACATTTGAACACTGTAAAGGAGTATCCTTATTCTGAATTATGTCTGTTTGTGTAAAAGATGACCCGTAATAGTCCATTTGTAATTTAGTTATGGTTTATTGATAAAATTATGAAATGTATCAATGAGTAAAACTAAGCCTGATAATTATGCCAGGCATGACTCTCTCTAGATAAGGTACTCTGTCTATTTTATACACGCCTTCTCCACAGAAAGGTTCATATTTCAATTAGATCATTTAGATCATTATAATTCAATAATATAATAATTCCAAGGAATGTTTACCCAGTGACGTCCTGAGGCATTGACAGATCACAGCGAAGAAAAACAACTCTCAATACACACAGTCACGAATCTCTAACCCTGATTCTCCCACCTGTGAGTATATCAGAGGTGTGGGTACTGTGGCAGTAAAAATACACATTTCTGTTGCATAATGGACATAAATACATATCTATTTGAGGGTCTTTTATTTTGAAAACTCCTTATGAATACCCACAGTTAACTGCCAAAATGAAGGAAACACTTCAGTAAATGAGAGATACAAAGTATGTTGAAACCAGGTGCTTCCACACAGGTGTGGTACCTAAGTTCATTCAGTAATTAACATCCCATCATGCTTAGAGTCACGTATAAAAATGCCCAGTTGCCCATTATTTTGGCTTCCATAGCTAGAAGAAGATATCTCAGAGACTTTGAAAGAAGGGTCTCAAAGGAGTATAGTTGTCAAAGCTCCCTAGGAGAGGTGGGTGTGAAGTCAGGCGCAGGAGAGTAAATAATGTAGAGAAGGCGTTTATTCAAGAGTCCATTATAAGAACAGGCACAGGACCAAATACAACAGCCCACTAAATGAGTCCAGAAAAATACACCTGTCTAAACGAACAAAATAAACCGCAAAACCAACGACAGGTACACAAACAATCCCGCACGAAACCACACTGGTAGGGCGAGATTAAATACCCCACTAATGAACCTAAACTCGACACAGGTGAAACACAAGACAGACAAAACCAAACGAAAAGGAAAAGGGATCGGTGGCAGCTAGTAGACCGCCGACGACGACCGCCGAGCGCTGCCCGAACAGGAGAGGAGCCACCTTCGGTGGAAGTCGTGACAATAGTGGGTTTAAAGGGTGTTTGTGTGAGTCTCAGTCACCAGATCTCAACCAAATTGAGCACTTATGGGAGATTCTGGAGCGGGTCATGAGAAAGTGTTTTCCACCACCATCAACAAAACACCAAATTATGGAATTTTTTGTGGAAGAATTGTGTTGCATCTCTCCAATAGAGTTCTAGAAACTTGTAGAATCTACACCAAGGCGTATTGAAGCAGTTTTGGCAGCTCATGGTGGCCCAACGCCCTATTAAGACGCTTTATGTTGTTGTTTCATTGATTTTGGTAGTTACCTGTAAATGTGTTATGAAAGTGTTATGAAGGGGAAGGGGAAAGGGGGTACATAGTCAGTTGCACAACTGAATGCATTCTACCGAAATGTCTCTTCTACATTTAACCCAACCCCTCTGGTTTCATCAGGTGTTATTGATGCCTGATGTATCCCCCCTTCAAAAGAAGTGTTACCCACTGTTTAGAAATGTTTTTTATTTGGTTTTTACGTTATTGATTCTATTTACATTTCCGAAAATGTGTCCTCAAAGTAATTTCCTCAATAGGTTATGTCAGGGTTCAGCATGTCGGAGAACTCGGGAACAGAGATGATTCACTCATTCTGCATTCAAACTGTCACGTCCTGACCATAGTAAGAGGTTATTTTCTATGGTAAAGTAGGTTAGGGCATGACAGGGGGTGTTTTGTGTTTTTCTATTTACATTTACATTTACATTTACGTCATTTAGCAGACGCTCTTATCCAGAGTGACTTACAAATTGGTGCATTCACCTTATGATATCGATTCTATGATTTGTATTTCTATGTTTAAGTTCTAGTTTTTCTATTTCTATGTTGTTTTTGGGGGGTTGATCTCCATTTGGAGGCAGCTGGTCCTCATTGTCTCTAATTGGAGATCATATTTAAGTAGGGTTTTTCTCCCTGGGTTTTGTGGGTTATTATATTTTGAGTAGTGTTTGTTTCTCTCTGCATCACGGTTTGTTGTGTTGTCAAATTCAGATATTTATGTATTGCTAAGTTTCACGGATTAAATAAAATGTGGAACTACAACCACGCTGCAATTTGGTCTGCTCCTTTCGACAGCCATGACAGAATAACCCACCACAAAAGGACCAAGCAGCGTGGAAAGGAATGGACCTGGGAGGAAGTTCTGGACGGCAAGGGATCCTGGACATGGGAGGAGATCCAGGCTGGATGAGATCGCTTCCCATGGGAACAGGTGGAGGCAGCGAGAGCAGAGCGGCGACGAGAGGAGGAACTAGCCTGGCAACAAGGCAAGCACAAGAGGCAGCCCCCCCCAAAACATTTTTTTGGGGGGGCACATGGGGAGATTGGCAGAGTCAGGTTGGAGACCTGAGCCAACTCCCTGTGCTTACTGTGGGGGCGAGTGATCAAGCAAGCACCATGTTATGCAGAGATACGCACTGTGTCACCTGCGCGCAGCTACAGCCCGGTGCGCTCGGTGCAAGCTCCTCACAGGTGCGGTGCCAGGAAGGTGTATGCCTGCTCAGCATTCCTGGTCTCCGGTGCGTCTTCTCGGCCCAGGTTATCCTGTGCCAGCTCTACGCACGGTACCCCCAGTTCGCCAACACAAACCCTTTGCGACCTGTCACAACGCCTCGCGCTTGTCGGGCTACGGAGTTTATCCAGCCAGGACAGGTTGAGCCAGCCATAAGCTCCAGACCTCCAGTGTGCCTCCACGGCCCACTATACCCTGTGCCTGCTCCGCGCACTCGGCCTCCAGCGACGTTCCCTAGTCCAGAACTCTCAGCGACGTTCTCTAGTCCGGTGAGACCTATTCCAGCTCCACGAAAGAAGCCTCCACTGATGATCTATGGTCTGAAGCCTCCAGTGATGATCCATGGCCCTGAGCCTGTAGGGATGATCCATGGCACGAAGCCTCCAGAGATAAAGAGATAATCCATGGCCTGGAGCCTCCAGTGATGATCCATTGCACGAAGCCTCCAAGGATGATCCATGGCGCAAAACCTGTAGCGACGATCCATAGCACTGAGCATGCAGCGACGGTCCCCGGTCCGGAACCTCCAGCGACGGTCCCCGGTCCGGAGCCTCCAGCGACGCTCCCGGCCTGGAGTCTCCAGCGACGCTCCCGGCCCGGAGTCTCCAGCGACGCTCCCCAACCCGGAGCCTCCAGCGACGCTCCCCAACCCGGAGCCTCCAGCGACGCTCCCCAGCCCGGAGTCTCCAGTGGCGGCCTGCAGCCCAGAGTCTCCAGCAATGATCTACATTCCGGTTATTTCGACGACAATCCACGGTCCTTTGGTAATAAAGCAGAAGGATCAGCGGGTGGAGCGGGGATTACGCCCCGAACCGGAACCGCCTCCTCTGCTGGAGGTTATGTGGACTGCATTTGAGCCACCATAAACAGGAGTTGCCCACCCTACCCTCCCTTTTGTTTTTGTTTAGTAGCATTCGGAGTCTGCACCTTTGGGGGGGGGTACGGTCACGTCCTGACCATAGTAAGAGGTTATTTTCTATGGTAGAGTAGGTCAGGGAGTGACAGGGGGTGTTTTGTGTTTTTCTATGTTTTGTATTTCTATGTTTAAGATCTAGTTTTTTATTTCTATGTTGTTTTTGGGTTGATCTCCAATTGGAGGCAGCTGGTCCTCGTTGTCTCTAATTGGAGATCATATTTAAGTAGGGTTTTTCTCCCTGGGTTTTGTGGGTTATTATATTTTGAGTAGTGTTTGTTTCTCTTTGCGTCACAGTTTGTTGTTTTGTCAAATTGAGTTATTTATGTATTGCTAAGTTTCACGGATTAAATCAAATGTGGAACAACAACCACGCTGCACTTTGGTCTGCTCCTTTCGACAGCCGTTACACAAACAGGTAAACCAGGCAGGACTTGCTTTAGGTCAAGTACTCTGTTTACTTCAGACATGCCTTCTCCCAGATATCATCACAGAAAAGTTATTTATTCAATAAGATAATTCACTTAATTATAATTCCAAGGAATGTTTACACAGTGGCATCCTGAGGCATTGACAGAATACAAACAACTCTCAATGCACACAGTCACTACGCCAGGGCTTAACATGTACTTGAAGAAAAAAGGTACTGAATTGTACTTAAAGGGGTACAAGCCCTTGTCACTGTAGTGCAGCGTTTACCAAACTAGGGGTCTTGACCCCATGTGGGGTTGCCGACTTGGACATGGGGTCGTGAGATAAACTCACGCTTGGTTTATAGAACCTGGGTTACGTCAGTAAACGGTAGGCCCTAGATGTGTTTAATAAATAGAGCTGTTTCTGTTTTCTTCCTACAAATGTGGTCTTATCTCTTGAACGGTTTAAGTGTAAAATATTATCACCCCATCGCTGAAAGATGAGACTCTCAGGAACACGTGTTTTCTGTTCACCTCTGGAATGCCCACAAGCCTCCTTAGAACAGAATGGACAAGACAAGGCACTAAATCCAGCTGGAGGGAGAATGTTATTTTCTACACTGAAAATCATACAAAATCACTGCCTGATGATCTTCTGAACTGCCCAATACCTTTCTGATGCATTTCAGTCACTTCAAAGCAAACTTCCTTCAGAATGATTTTTTTTTTAATCAAATGGGGTCGTGGGCCAAAAAGTTTGGGAACCCCTGCTGTAGCTGTACCCTATAAGGTCTGTTGTACCATTAGTTATAGGTGAATACTTGTACCCTTGCAGGTTTGTCAAACCAGCACCTTAATCATTTACCCAAGAGCCCTGTACTAGTGATGGGTTGTTTGCGAATGAACAGCTCTTTTTGAATATACCTTTTTGGTGAACGTCAGGAACTGAATCGAATGGATGAAAGAGCCGTTCATTTGGCTCCCTGATTTGCAGGCTTCTACTACTGCTTTTTGAGGCGCAAACAACAATTCTCTGCAGTTCACTTCAGACTCATTCTCTGAAGATGTTGAATTCTCACCACAGAAAAAAATCTATATTGGGGAGAGTGCTTCATTCTGAGCCACTCTCATTTTTGCGGTGCGTAAAAAACATTACACTACATTCAAACATTCAACACAATGGTAGGCTACTTTTTTAGACTTTGCAAAAGAGATTTGCAATTTTTCCATGATTCTCTGTCAGTTTTTAAGCATTTTGAACAAAGAGCTATGTGGGAGCCAAATCAACATATATTTTATGTGAACGGAGCTAAACAATCCGGCTCACAGAAAATACTTTTGCTCAGCACTTTAATGTCAAATGCTATTATGTAAGCCTTTTTAAAGACTTCAGAACAGTTAGCAGACATGTTCAAACTTTAATTAACATATCCATAAATGACTTAAACTGCTACAAGACTTATTTTTGCGGGTGGCCAAAAATAACTAACTGAAAGCCATGGCCCAACTAGGCCACACCGCCAATGATTGTACCTTCACATAAAACATAATAGGGACAAACATGTACCATAATACTAGATTATCTGCACATGTACCCTAAAATACCGAACCTCTAAAGGTACATTATGTGTAATTTGATATTTTATACCCCAGGGAACAATACTGTACCCTAACTGTACCCATTTTCTGAGAGTGTTGGAAAATTGTGGTACAGAGAGGGTTCTTATTCTGCATTCAAACAAACAGGTCAAGGATCATCTGGGTGAATTTGGCCTTCGTCTGTGGTGGTTCTTGTTAAAAGGCCTGATCACCATGCTGTGGCCTTAAGGCCTTAAGTAGGCATGTGACATGTTTTCCTTCACAGCTGTTTCAGGGAAGCAAACAGAGTTAATACAAACCAACCCTCCTCTACTCTTGAAGAAGGTGTCTCTTAAAAACCTATTTAAAGGAGAGGAGGGATAGGTAGAATTTAGGACACAGAGAGAGACCCAGTGAAGTTCTTTGAAGATCTCTGAAGAAGGGAAGCTACAACTGAAGATTTCAGAAGGTGAGATTTCAACAGATATTAATTTAAAACTGTACCTGCTTGCATTCCAATTGGTACCCTACTCCCTATGTAGTGTGATACTTTTGAACAGGACCCATAGGGCCTACAGTATGTGTTGCTGGTCAAAGTAGTGCACTATATAGGGAGTACGGTGCCATTTGGAAAGCAGCCTCCTGAATTCAAAAGCATAGACTTCTCCTTACCATTGAATTGAATAGTCAATCTCAGACAAGGTATGGCGAAGCATCCTAATGGCATCCTATTCCCTATGTAGTGCACTGTGGGTCCTGGTCAAAAGTAGTGCACTACATAGGGAATATGGTGCCCTTTAGGAAGCATACATATTCCTGTGTGCTAGGCTATTCTATTGTATGTGGTTGAAGGAATGATACCTGGTATTCCTTAGCATAGCGTTTCCCAAACTCGGTTCAAAATGTGCACCGCATGACCGAGTTGGGGAAACGTTGCCTTAGGAGTTCCATACTGTTTTTCCATAACCTCTCCTCCAGTTCCCCCAGTTTCACTTATTGGATTTATTCAATAAGTGAAACTGGATTTATTCCACAGCTGACAAATGGTCAACTAATCACTAGCCCTTAATTCATTGAAAATGATGTGATAGCAGTGGGATACATCAGCTAAGTGGAATGGCTGGGAGTAATCGAGGAGAGGCTAGGGAAACTGCATTTACCTACTCTGAAGTACTCACTGAATTTGTCTTAACGGCTTCTCTCTCTCACTGTATTTGTCTGTCTCTCTGTCTGTCTGTGTGGCGCTCTCTCTCTCTCAGAAGACTATATCAATGGCGATGTTGACCATTCTTCTGCTTCTCAGCGCTGCCATTGTTCTGGGCGAGGCCTTTGATCTACGTGCCGCAAGTAAGAGGGGAATCCATTTTACTCTTTACATTACGAATTCATTAATGTGTGCGTGTGTGTGTGTGTGTGCGTGCGTGCGTGCGTGTGACTGACTGACTAATCTACAAGTAATATTGAATAGTTATTTATTATGCAAGGTGATTTGTAGATCAGTCAGTATCCTCTCACCTTTAAAGTCAACTGCAATTTGGAACGTGCACTGTGTCTCCTCCTTACAGAGGCTGGGGTGGTGGAGGAACAGCAGGAAGCAGAAGCAGCAGAGAGTGATCGTCCATGTCCCGGAGGTTGGACCAAATACAAATCACGTTGCTTTATGTTTGTCAACAATGCAATGACATGGCCCCAAGCTGAGGTATATCATGCTTACCCACTTCTACTTAAAGTAGAAGTTCAATTGAAATCAACTCGCTTATTTGTTTTGAGGTTATTGTGAGTCCAGAAAACAAATTCTCACAGACTGGCCTACTGACTAATACTTACATTATGAAATGTCTTTGTCCCTGTCCGCCGCATTCTCTAGAACCACTGTCTGTCCTTTCAAGCAAACCTGGCGTCTATAAAAGACTGTGTGGAGAACTATAATTTACAGCAATTGGTGTTGAGAAACACCGGCCAACATCAACCTACCTGGATTGGAGGATTTAATTCTGTTCAGGTAGAGTATACTCACAGATGAATAGGATCATCAATATCTCAAGGGTCACTTGTGAAGTCAGATCTAGGTTTGAAAGATCTGATAGATGTACTCCCCCAAAAAATGCCCAGTACCAGTGCCAGTCTACACGTTTTAAAGTTGTTTTTGTGTTGGTAGCTTTTGCGGTTTGGCATTACAGGTGATGCAGGAAAGAAAATAAGTATGTTTCAGCAAGCACACCTACTAACAATAATACCAATAATAATAATAAAAAAATGAATAATGATAATATGGTATTTCTTTGAAACTGAGACCTTAATTCTTCCCCCACAGAACAAACTATGGTTCTGGAGTGACGGCTCCAAATTTGATTACCAGAGCTGGGGGCAAGGAGAGCCCAATAATTATGGTGGCAATGAGCACTGTCTTCAGATGAACGCGGGAGGTACAGTTAGCCCACTATCATTCACTGATCCATTCATAAAATGTAACTTTTAAATTGTACATTTAACAAAGAAATCTGGCACACACACAGACAATGATATTGTTGTGTCTATATCTGAGTTGATTTAAGAGTTCATTTCTGTTCCGTGTTTCCTCTGAAGGTGACAAAACGTGGAACGATTTAAACTGTGAAGTGAAATTGCCCATGGTGTGCGCACTGAGAACCTGTTAAATCCAGCAAAACATCAACTCAACTGAAAAATACATGTTTTTCCAGTGTCAGCATCCTAACTGAACACACAAGTCAAATACTTTTAAAATTATTTGTTTCTGTAAAATTAACATTTTAGTTACTTGTTGTGCATAAATGTTGAGTAATGATTCTGTTGTTTGTTGTCAATAAAACTGCTGTACACATTATTTTAATTATTAAACATGAATGATACTGCCATAATTGTCAAATCCTTTGAAAGGTTTCCAGTCTAGGATCTGAGAGTCTGTTCAATGGTCATTTCAACTTTTTGATTCTTGAAGAATATAGTTCATAAATTCTTCTCTTTTAAGACCACAAATTTGTATTACTCCACGAACGTAAACAAACAATGTATGTACCTTTAAAATAAGTTCAAAACTATCAGGTGGATGTCACAGACTGTCAGAGCACTGTCTATGCATTTGAGAGGTGTTATATTTCCCTACCACACCCCCCTCCCTGTATAAAAAGTAGTGGTTCGGCCATTTTGTTTTTTGTCGAATCCCAGAATGTAGCTTTACACTTCCAAAACTCTTACTGGGTATATGCATGTGTGAGTATAATATGTGCTTGTTATAGCCAAATGTATTAGTCTTGTATGGTATGGTACTCCCAGCGTGACAGGGCCATGCTGTCAAAGTGAAAAAGGGCAAATCACAACCAAAAATAAATAAATCAACCTTAATTAACTGCTCCTGTAGAAAAATTATATATTTTTTAACATTGGCCAACATTTTCTGCAAAAACACACTTAATCATCACACATTGCAGGCTAAGCAAGCTAGTTTCACAGATGAATGGGAGTTTGTTAAAAGTATAATTTGCTAGAACCACTACTGAGGTGGGCTATGTCAGCTGATCATGGTGAATGTAGGCTAGATCAATAAGCTAGTAAACTAAGCTAAGCCACAAACAAAAGGGTAAACCCAGACATGTCACAGTGGCTGTAAATCTGAAGCATTCGTTTAGAACTTCTTCACACCACCATTATGACAAAGGATGTAAAAGGAATAATAGCGCCATCTTTTGGCCGGTTGGGCACTTATCAACGGAGAGGTTAGAGTTGAAACATCAGGATTCATTTTCATGCATATTGCAGAGTCTGTAATTCTAAGGTTAACTCTAGATATTTAAATGTATTCACTACTTACATTTTACAGCTGACATTGCATTTTTTATGTTACTGTTGTGAGTTAGCCTTGGTAGGTTTCCATAGGAAACAGCACCGGATGTTTGGGGTTTCATTAATTAAACCCCCATGGAACATTGGTATTGTAAGGTTGAATTAGGGGTGATGCTTATGAAATGTATTCACTGATTTAGTAAGTGAAGTTATGGAGATTGTACTCCTATTAGATAGACGGTGTCATGTCTTTGGCTATGCCGGATTAAGTGATATGACATGCTAACCTATAAAATTCTTTCTCTAATTAATATTACCTGATTAAGCTAATCATGTAAATGTAATTAACTAGAAAGTCGGGGCACCACGGAAGAACGTTTATAGAGCCGTTATCTTCCGAATAAACTCTTAAAATACTTAGTAATACTTTACATCGGTAGCAGTCAATATTAACCCTTATCTTATTTTCAGTCTCATAATGAAAGTTGTAAATTCTTGGCTATCTTCACGAACCCTGGCTAACAAGTTGAATCAGCAATACAAAATTGGGTTTAATTATTTATTTACTAAATACCTAAACCAATCACACAGAATTACAAATACACAGAACACAAATGATGTCATACAGAAAACGTCCTGGTGGACGGAACCTGTATCATGGCTGGTTACACAAAGGAAAGGGGGTTGGGCTTGAATGAAAGAGCGGGAAGATTTAGGAACAAACAAACAGCAGCTATGCTATCGTAAATACATTATCTTATGCATTCTAAATTACCACCCATTTGGAAAAGGAAAATGCAATAAATATTTACTCTGAGCTGCGCTTCGGTAGATTGGTCGTAGATGCTGGCCGGGTTGGCCAACAGATCTTCCTGTACTCGGAAGAATGTCTCTGGTGGTAAATTGGATACGTGGTGGTATCTTCGTCCGTCTGTTAGACTGGATCCGGTCGTCCGTCCTTTCCTAGACCACATCTACAGCGCCGCTGCTAACTCAACGGCTAGGAAGTATCACTTCTGTGGTGAATAAGCTCAAAAGTTCATACCATTCGCCACCAAAGCTCACGCCGAGGTTGGCTTAGTTCTGTACTTGACCTGTGTGTCCTTCTAACGTAGAGGCTGCAGACCTCACGTACTGGAACAACGTGGTTATCTTTTCGTCAAATCCTTATATAGTGGAGAGGGGGTGGATGTGTTTCATCGTTTATAACCCCTGTCTCTTCACAGGGGTGGGCCACTGATCAAGCAGGGCACTTTCCTTATGAAAACCCAATTCTCTCATTTGGAAGCTAAAATTAGATTTAATCTCCTAACAAACAATTTCAATATCAAACATTTCAATTGCATAACAATTCCATGTTACTCTGATAACTAGAGGGTGTATACTTTCTCAGGTACAGTTTATGTCGTCCTGTCATCAGTCATAATGTCTCAGATGACAACCGAACTGACATACATACTCATTACGTTCCCAAGCATATTTCCAACTGGTTTTATTACCAAAATATGGTTCCTTTTCCCCATTTGTTTGATGTTCCCAGACTCTCTATATTTAACACAGACTATTCAAGTCCTTCAGTAGGGTCAGAGAGGGGAAGGGAGAAAGGTATTTATGGGGGGGGGTCATAAACCTTACCCACAGGCCAACGTCATGACAGTCCCCCCATGTTGGGTTCAATCTTGCGATTAAACTGCATGTTGTAAACCAACATAAAAATGAACGTGGGTTGTCCTGGTTGTGGATCATCGTTGTGGTCCCCATCTGGCGGTCGACCCGGGTAGGGTGTCTGCAAATGAAGAAATCCGCTCCAAGGCTGGGCAGCAGATGTCCAGTTGGTGGTTGCTATTGCAGTCCCCCCTCTGGTGGTCGACCCGGTAGGTTCTCTGCAAATGAAGAAGTCCGTTCCATGGCTCGGCAGCGGATGTCCGGATTGGGATCGCCGTTCCGGACCCATCGTCTGGTCGTTCAGACTGGAATATCTGGGCAGTAACTTAGGCAGATGTTAACAATGCACACACACATGAAATATATCATTACATTTCCTCCCAAATGAGCGGCGTTGTGGCACTAACTGATGGTTGTATGGGGGAGTTGTTTATGGCTCTATCACTTTCTATGCGCCGAAGAAAATGAAACAAAATGAATGAAAGCATAAACAAAACAAAATATAGTTATGCCACCTTAATCATCTAATTGGACTGTATTCTATCTACGTCCATGGTCTTGGCAAAATGACCCTATCATGGCCTTGTCTAATGTCATATCTAGGGCTTTCCTAATTTGCGGGGTGGCGCTTAGGGTACTATCCTAAGTTGACAACTATATGATAAGTCTACAGCTGTAAGGCACTAGTTTTGGGCAGTCTACAGGGATGACCTATGGACTTCTGGTTAGAAAACTGGTGAGTGCTGTAGAGTCAAAGGCCTAGAAGTAAATGTTCAACTTTACTAAGGCTGGTATTTTGCTTGGACCCTTAAGTGATCCTAGCATAAATCCTAATCGGATGTTCCGTTGTGCATGTGCGTTTATGCTTACACAATCGCGCATGTCAAGGGAAGAAAACCAAGTATCCTGGCAGATTACAACTTGTTCAGAATGAGTCAGACGTAGTCAGGTAATTTTCAGGTCAATGCCTGGAGGTCAGTCAGAATTGGTGTCAAGGGAGTCTGTAGTAGTTTTTCTACAAGTCACTGTGTCTTCCACTATTGTAGTGGCAGTAGGTATGAAGTCTATTTCATAGCTATGTTATCCACGGAGGAGCTAACCTCACGACGGAAGTACTCTTTAAGTATTAGACCAGTCGTGCGTGGTGTGATCATGGTTCATGACTTCTAATAACTTTTCTCCTGAACGGAGGGTTCTATTTATTAGTGGCATGTGTTAACCATTGGAAGAGTGCAATGGAGATTCCCTTCCCGTGTTCCACTCTGAGTGACTCCTATGACGCTATTATCAATAGCAATTTAACTTGTGAGGTTACTAATCCTCTTACTGAGTGTTGCTGGACTGACTGTGGTATTGGTACTGGTATTCAAGGGGTCCAGTTGTCCTACCGATTTATTCTGAAATATTATCTATCGGAACACATGATTGGAGCATATTACTAGTTGTATTGTAGTTGAACCTACACATGGCAAGGAATGATTATTGTTGCCATTTGTTTTGGAGGTGGACAAGTCCATTGGACTTCCTTTACGACCAGTGTGGTACACCTCAGTACTATCTTAGATGTGTTCTAAGATAATCCCCGTCTAGGGGCCTGTCTGCTCCTCACTGTTCTCATAGGGGAGGTTACAACTAGATTTGATTTATGCTCTGGCGGCCTCGTACGGTGTTGTCCGTAGTCTCGACCCCCCCACCGGCCTCGATGAGGCTCATCATGGGTCTGGGCTACTATTCCCCCCCTTTGTGTCTCGGGACCCCCCACCAGCGGGTGGTGTTGGTCTCCGAGGCGCAAACAAAAGGTCGGACCCTATGTACGAGTTGTCAGTGGCCGCGTTATTATGAGAATGGCTGTAACCTTTCAACCAAATCTCCTGGTGTTTGTGCTTCAACACCCTCAGTGGCTGTCGAGGTCTGTCAGTCACCACCGCGTCCGCGTGTGGCAACCTCTTCAGTACCTGTAAACTGAGACGAGGATATCGGTCTGTGATATCGCAAAGTGTTTCACCAGTGGGAGTCATCGGGTCAGTTGCTGGACTGACGCCATTAGTGTCATTGTAAGGGGTGACAGTCCCCAACAAAGAAGACGGTGTATCATCGGAAGCAGAGTGTACTCTGCGCATCAATGTTTTTCTTGCTGAGACGGCCGCAGTGCTTGCGGAAGTGTCCGAAGGGCAAGAGAAGTTCATCTCAACTACCGTATTGCACAACTGCAAGGAGGAGGGAAGTTGCTCATCCACAGAGACAGCTGGCTCGAAATCATGAAAAGAATGGTCAATCAGATTGGCTGATGGAATGTGTCGAGATATCGTAATATCTCCTTGGATCGGATTCTGCACCCAGAGGTTTCTAAACGTCTTTTCCCAAGGGGTGCTTTCGACAGATACCCCTCGTGAATGACTGCGTTGCAGCTAGTGTTAGGGGAAGACAGTGTGGTCAGTGGAGAAGGCACTGTGGCCTGTGACCATACCTGGTTGGTTTTCCAATCCATCAATGGGAGTAATCGATCCATCAAGTCTGCTCCAAGTAGCAGGGGTACAGTTTCGAGGCTGGTAACATACACAGGGTGAACGAGCGATACGTCCTTGAACTGTAGTTTCAGCATGACTCTCAATGTGAGAGGCGAGGTAGTCTGAGTGACCCCTTGAAGTGTAGTTTCGCATCGTTCCACTTTTAACCTCTATGGGCAAGCGTCCCACCCGTGGTGCACTCCATCAACAGCAGGTGCATTTCAAGAGCGGCAAATTTGAATCCAAATAAATGTCAAAATTCAAATTTTTCAAACATACAACTATTTTACACCCTTTGAAAGATAAACATCTCCTTAATCTAACCACGTTTTACGATTTCAAAAAGGTTTTACGGCGAAAGCATACATTTAGAGTATGTTAGGACAGTACATTTACAAGAGTTGTGTGTAATGTTGTGCCAATTCAAAGACAGGCGTCACCAAAACCATAAAATCAGCTAAAATTATGCACTAACCTTTTACAATCTCCAACAGATGACACTCCTAGGACATTGTGTTAGACAATGCATGCATTTTTAGTTCTATCAAGTTCATATTTATATCCAAAAACAGCGTTTTACTGTGGCGTTGATGTTCAGGAAATCGTTTCCCTCCAATAACCGGCATTCAAGTCAGCACCACAAATTAAATAATTAAAATTAGAAAACATTGGTAAAATATTATATTGTCATTTAAAGAATTATAGATTTACATCTCTTGAACGCAATCAACTTGCCAGATTTAAAAATAACCTTACTGGGAAATCACACTTTGCAATAATCCGAGCACTGCGCCCAGAAAAATACGCGTTGCGATACAGACTAGCCGCCATGTTGGGGAGATCTAAAATCGAAAATACTATGTAAATAATCCATTACCTTTGATTCTCTTCATCAGATGTCACTTCCAGGTATCACAGGTCCATAACGAATGTAGTTTTGTTCAAAAAAGCTCATCATTTATGTCCAAAAATCTCCGTCTTGTTAGCACATGATCTAAGCCCGCCGGACTTCACTTCATGAACGAGGGAAAAAATATATTTACGTTCGTTCAAACATGTCAAACGTTGTATAGCATAAATCATTAGGGCCTTTTTAACCAGAACATGAATAATATTCAAGGTGGACCGAATGCATTCTCTTTTATAACGTATTAGAACGAGGGTACCCAACATGAACTCGCGCCAGGTGTCTAATGGGCCATCATCGTTCCATGGCTCTTGTTCGGTCAGATCTCCCTCCAGAAGACTCCAAAACACTTTGTAAAGGCTGGTGACATCTAGTGGAAGCAATAGGAAGTGCCAAAATATTCCTCAGCCCCTGTGTTTTTCAATGGCATAGGTTTAAAGGTAATACAACACATCAGGTATCCACTTCCTGTCAGAATCTGTCTCAGGGTTTTGCCTGCCAAATGAGTTCTGTTATACTCACAGACACCATTCAAACAGTTTTAGAAACTTTAGGGTGTTTTCTATCCATATATAATAAGTATATGCATATTCTAGTTACTGGGTAGGATTAGTAACCAGATTAAATCGGGTACATTTTTTATCCAGCTGTGCAAATACTTTAGTTGGCTTCAAAGCCCTTTTGAGATCATCAAACAATGTTTGAGAGATGAGTGATATTGTCGCACCCGAATCAATTAGCGCATGACAAGTTAAGCAGTCCTCCAGGACTGTTTCCAGGTATGGCCGTTTAGATTCGTGGTTAGTGGACATATTCCCCACAAAGTGGAGTGGTCGTTGCGCAACGACGTGATGTGCCATTTCTGTTCAAGGTGAAAGCAGATTGACTTTTCCGATTTTGAGTGGGCTTGGCTTTAACGAAGCGTTTCACCATTTCTTCTTAAATTTTGTATCAGAGTCTACAGACAAAGCCCGGGGCTTGTTTCTTGATCAGGCGGGCCCTGGATAGGGTCTTGAATGAGAGCGGGAGAAATTTGAACTTTAACATCCTTGCTATGGGTGTTAATTCCTGCGGACATGGTGTCCGGTAATTCCCCGTCTAGTCCTTGTGACTTATCTTTTACCCTTTTCTCAAATTGTTCTCGCTTTAGTTCTTCACGTAGTGGAACTTCTGGAGAACATTGGTCTACGTTTTGATCGTCCTTCAACCCTTTGTTACCCTTGTGTTCTGACACTTTGTGTGGGTTGGGTGCAGGAACGTAGCGAACAGGTCGATTGTAGCAGTAGTCTTTTTGAAGGCGACGTACTTTACAGTTATTTCGACCGCGGCGGTTATTGGAATCATGGTTTCGTTGTAGAAACTGTTGTTGTGCGTCAGCTCTCGACGCTCAATACCTGATAATGCACCCTCTAACTGGAGTGAGTGCTCCTGGTCAAACTTCAAAACCGAGTGGTCAGGGCTCTTAGCGTTGCGAGCTTTTGATGCCTCAAAAGCTGTGCTTGCAAGCTCTCTGAGTTGTAAGATAGGCAAGCCAACGTGGGCTGCAGGGCCCAAGTAGGTAATGAAGGTGGGATACATGTTCGACAGAAACATTTGTTTGAATGGTAACAGCTCTTCCATTCCTGTTTCCGTGAATAGGCCAAAGTAAGCTGAACGAAGCCTATGATAGAAAGCTTGTGGGTGTTCGTTCCGAGCTTGTTTGACCGTGTTAGCCAGTGAGCTATCGTGTTTGCGAGTCGCAGAACCACTGAATTCTAATTTCAAAGCTGTGGCAAGTTTAGCGTAGTCATTTAGCACGTGTTGCTGTTGTAGGCGAATGAACCTCGTCACGTGTCTATTCGACGTTCGCTTCAACAGGTAAACCCTGTCAGAACCCGTAGCATTCGGGTAGCCACCCAACGCGTCCTCTATGTCAGCTAGGAACGTCTCAGTATCGTTTGGCTGACCTGGAACGGGGTCAAAGGTGGGGAAATTCTTGACGAGTTTGTCAAGGTATTCCGCGCCAAGCGGGCGGAGAGTGTTGGCTTCATCCTGTGGAGAAATTGGGGCCGACAGGCCAAGAGGAGAAGCCGTGCTTTGGCTTTGTTGGCCAAGAGGCTCCATATTACTCAGTGCCGAATGGCCAAGAGGAGAAGACTGAGGGACACATCATGGAGGCAATGTCTGAAACCTATCGTCTTCACTCCTTTGAGTACCGGACTCCGGTTGCTTGGATGGGTAGTCATGCTGTAGAGCGTGACCATTCTGGACTTCCTCCAGATGGTACCTAAGGGTGGTCTTCTGCTGCCTTGCAGAGTCCACTTGAGCGCTTAGAGTACCAATTTTGGACACGTGAGTGTCACACCTGCTCCTTTCGGTCTCAAAATTATCTGTCATGGTTTGCAGATTGAGGTCTCGAGTACGGAGCGAGAGATTCAGTGATGAGATTTCCTCTGCTTGCTTAGAAATCAATATTTCCATCCTCATCACCTGAGTTCTCTCATCATTCATTTGGTCAGCAACTTCAATAAGTTCTGCTGATTTGTCATCCAACGTTGTCATTGTGTTCATCAACTGATCGTCTTTGGTCTGCAGAATTTGGAGTAGAACATTGTTACCTTGAGTAACGTTCAACAAAACTGCCTGCATGTTATCAAATTGCGGCGTTCCTGTTTGTAGATAACTCGACAGATTTATCTAGTTTGGCGTGGACTACATCGCATTATGTTTTGGCTAAATCGAGTTGTTCCTGCAGACGATGATTTTGTTGGAGAGTTTGTGCTCGTTCATCGTCATAAGTATTTGCAATTACTTTTAATTCTTCCGATTTCAAACGCAGAATGTTTTCATTTCCTGCTTTTGTCAATAGTTGCTCAGTTCTCTCCACCTTTGCCCTCATGTTAGCCATGTCTTGCACGTGCTTCAGCTGTGCACTGTGGTATTGGATCGATGCCAACCTTTGATGGTGATACATAAGTGCTAAAGTGGAGAGAACCGTCACAAAGCCTGTGTTTGATGGTTGATTTTGGAGAGCGTTCGCAATTTCGGCTGTGTTTTCGCCAATGTCATAATTAGGGTTGGTATCCCTGCTGAGGTCAGAGATCGATCCTTTTATGGGTTGAGGTACACTAATTAGCGGAGGAGTGGTGACCACCTCCTTTGGTAGCTTGCACATTATTAGAAAAATTTAGAGGAAAAATGTTCCTATTTTTTTTCAATGTTTGGGTTTGGAATTCATTGGAAGCTGCAAAGACAAGTTTAATCTATTCATAGATGTTGACGAACCATCAGTACTGTACCAGTAATGTGGAAGTTGGACGTGAATGAATTTGCAAAAGCAAATTGAATTAATTAATCAATGCCAATGATTAACCTGTATGTGCTAGGGGGCAGTATTGACACGGCTGGATAAAAAACGTACCCGATTTAATCTGGTTACTACTCCTGCCCAGTAACTAGAATATGCATATAATTATTGGCTTTGGATAGAAAACACTCCAAAGTTTCTAAAACTGTTTGAATGGTGTCTGTGAGTATAACAGAACTCAAATGGCAGGTCAAAACCTGAGAGATTCCTTTACAGGAAGTGGCCTGTCTGACCATTTATTGTCTTTCTTTGACATCTCATTCAATTACAAAAGGATCTCTGCCTGTAACGTGACACTTCCCACGGCTCCAATAGGCTCTCAGAGCCCGGGAAAAACCTGAATGTCGTCATTTCAGCCCCAGGCTGAAACACATTATCGCCTTTCTCAAGTGGCCGATCAAGGGACTGTGGGCTTAGGCGCTGCACTGGTCGCCCCGTCTTTGTGTTTTTTCCTCTGTTTGCCGAGGACATTCCCGGTCGGAATATTATCGCTTTTTACGAGATAAATTGCATAAAAATTGATTTTAAACAGCGGTTGACATGCTTCGAGGTACGGTATTGGAATATTTAGACATTTTTTGTCACCGAATTGCGCCATGCGCGCGACCCTGATTTACCATTTCGGATAGTGTCTGGGACGCATCGAACAAAACGCCGCTATTCGGATATAACGATGGATTATTTTGGACCAAACCAACATTTGTTATTGAAGTAGCAGTTCTGGGAGTGCATTCTGACGAAGACAACAAAGGTAATCAAACTTTTATAATAGTAAATCTGATTTTGGTGAAGGCTAAACTTGCCGGGTGTCTAAATAGCTAGCCCGTGATGGCTGGGCTATGTACTTAGAATATTGCAAAATGTGCTTTCACCAAAAAGCTATTTTAAAATCGGACATATCGAGTGCATAGAGGAGTTCTGTATCTATAATTCTTAAAATAATTGTTATGCTTTTTGTGAACGTTTATCGTGAGTAATTTAGTAAATTGTTAGTAAATTCCCCGGAAGTTTGCGGGGTATGCTAGTTCTGAACGTCACATGCTAATGTAAAAAGCTGTTTTTTGATATAAATATGAACTTGATTGAACAAAACATGCATGTATTGTATAACATAATGTCCTAGGGTTGTCATCTGATGAAGATCATCAAAGGTTAGTGCTGCATTTAGCTGTCTTCTGGGTTTTTGTGACATTATATGCTAGCTTGAAAATGGGTGTCTGATTATTTCTGGCTGGGTACTCTGCTGACATAATCTAATGTTTTCCTTTTCGTTGTAAAGCCTTTTTGAAATCGGACAGTGTGGTTAGATTAACGAGAGTCTTGTCTTTAAATAGCTGTAAAATAGTCATATGTTTGAGAAATTGAAGTAATAGGATTTTTAAGGTATTTGAAAATCGCGCCACTGGATTACACTGGCTGTTGCGTAGGTGGGACGATTACGTCCCGCCTAGCCCATAGAGGTTAATCCTACCTGGGTAGGCTATCTGGGTATTAAACTTGAATTAACCTGAGAGGTTGCTTCATCCAGGTTAATATGGGAAGTTTAAAAGTGTCTCATTTGATTGCAAGAACATTAAGGTATGTTCAACAATTTAACTTACTAAATTGAATGAGATGATAATCCATACAATCTCCATTGATTGGATATCATAAGTGTAAACAGTAGTTCAAATGTTGGGAACACTCCCCACTATGGTACACTTCTTCCTTGGGCCGAAGCCACATGGGATTCCGCGGGGCAGGACTTCTGTCAGTACTGGATTACTGAATGGGTTTTTGCAAAAACCAAATTTTACTGATTAATCAATTTTAATGATAAATCAAACCTGTATAGGCTATTTGGGATTTAAACTTTAATTAACCTGAGAGGTTTATTCATCTAGGTTAATGTGGAAAAAGATTACAATGTCTCATTTAGAAAACTCATCAATTTGGATATTATTTAACCTGTTATGGCTAGGGGGCAGTATTTTCACGGCTGGATAAAAACGTACCCGATTTAATCTGGTTACTACTCCTGCCCAGTAACTAGAATATGCATATAATTATTGGCTTTGGATAGAAAACACTCCAAAGTTTCTAAAACTGTTTGAATGGTGTCTGTGAGTATAACAGAACTCAAATGGCAGGTCAAAACCTGAGAGATTCCTTTACAGGAAGTGGCCTGTCTGACCATTTCTTGAACTTCTTTGCCATCTCTATCTTTTTACAAAGGATCTCTGCTCTAACGTGACACTTCCTACATCTTCCATGGGCGCTCCGAGCCCGGGAAAAAACAGAATGTCGTCATCCCAGCCCCAGGCTGAAACAATTATCGCCTTTCTCAAGTGGCCGATCAAGGGACTGTGGGCTTAGGCGCGTGCCTCTGGGCGCCCCGGTCTTTGTGATTTTTCCTCTGTTTGCCGAAGGAGATTCCCGGTCGGAATATTATCGCTTTTTACGAGATAAATTGCATAAAAATTGATTTTAAACAGCGGTTGACATGCTTCGAAGTACGGTAATGGAATATGCTCTTAGAATTTTTTGTCACGAATCGCCTATGCGCACGACCCTTCTTTACCATTCGGATAGTGTCTGGGACGCACGAACAAAACGCCGCTATTCGGATATAACGATGGATTATTTTGGACCAAACCAACATTTGTTATTGAAGTAGCAGTCCTGGGAGTGCATTCTGACGAAGACAACAAAAGGTAATCAAACTTTTATAATAGTAAATCTGATATTGGTGAGTGCTAAACTTGCCGGTGTCTAAATAAGCTAGCCCGTGATGGCTGGGCTATGTACTTAGAATATTGCAAAATGTGCTTTCACCAAAAGCTATTTTAAAATCGGACATATCGAGTATAGAGGAGTTCTGTATCTATAATTTTAAAATAATTGTTATGCTTTTTGTGAACGTTTATCGTGAGTAATTTAGTAAATTCTTAGCAAATTCCCGGAAGTTTGGCGGGGGTATGCTAGTTCTGAACGTCACATGCTAATGTAAAAGCTGTTTTTTGATATAAATATGAACTTGATTGAACAAAACATGCATGTATTGTATAACATACATGTCCCTAGGTGTGTCATCGGATGAAGATGCTGCATTTAGCTGTCTTCTGGGTTTTTGTGACATTATATGCTAGCTTGAAAAATGGGTGTCTGATTATTATCTGGCTTGGTACTCTGCTGACATAATCTAATGTTTTGCTTTCTCGCTGTAAAAAGTTTTTTTGGAATCGGACAGTGTGGTTAGATAAAGAAGAGTCTTGTCTTCAAAATGCTGTGAAATAGTCATATGTTTGAAAATTGAAGTTTTTGTATTTTTTGAGAATTTGTAATTCACGCCACGCCTATCATTGGATATTGGAGCAGGTGTTCAGACTATGCAGAACGCCTAGATGTAAGAGGTTAAAAGATCCACTTGAGAATGTAAATCTGGCAATTTCACCGATTAGTTCAATTGAATAAGACACCATATCCGCCTGGATATCACGTAGTAACCTTATCAGCTGGTCAAGCTAATCTCTCCCTAAATTTCAATCGCTCTTTGTCCTCGCCCGAGAAATTAATAATGATCTAGCCAACACGCGCCTGAACTTGCGAGAGGCAGAAATAGCCCAAATGCCAGTTGGCCAAACGCGCTTATTTCTCAGATAGCTTTATCAGCCACCATCATACATAAAAATGTATAGTTTATGCTACTCCCACTGACTTACGCCAGAGCCCAACATCGGAGGCGATTCTCCAGAGCACTAACACGCACTCAATAATTCCGGTCTACACCCCATAATGTATAAACTTGGTATATTATGTAATCTGCTTTTCACCTTTTTATAGGCTGAATCAAAATGAAAGCTTCATCCTATTTTAGATGCCTCACACCGCACCAAATGTCGTGGTCTTTGGCTACAGCCGGATTAAGTGATAAGGACATGCTAATCCTATAAAATTCTTTCTCTAATTAATATTACCTGATTAAGCTAATCATGTAAATGTAATTAATTAGAAAGTCGGGGTACCACGGAAGACGCCAGAGCCATAATCTTCCGAATAAACCCTTAAAATACTTAGTAATACTTACATCGGGTAGCAGTCAATATTAACCCATATCTTATTTTCAGTCTCAGAATGAAAGTTGGAAATTCT